>NC_056528.1:29545404-29549864 GCF_019175285.1 Sceloporus undulatus
GAAACTCCACCAGCCTCTGAGGAAACATCTTCCACGGTTGGACAGCTTGTTACCTTTAGGATGTTCTTCCTAATGTTGATGTGGAATCTCTTTTCCTGTAGCTTGAATCCAATGCTCCATGTCCTAGTCTCTGGAGCACCAAGCCTGCTCCATCCTCAAAAGGGCATCCCTTCAAATATTGAAACGTGGCAATCATGTCCCCTCTTAAACTTCTCTTCTCCAGCTACCTAAACCTGTCTTCTTAGGGCTTGGGGGTTGCACATTGTTGTTGTTGTTGTTGTTGTTGTTGTTGTTGTTGTTGTTGTGTGCCTTCACGTCATTTCCGACTTAGGGTGACCCCCAAGGCAAACCTATCATAAGGTTTTCTTGGCAAGGTTTGTTCAGAGGGGGTTTGCTCTTGCCTTTCCCTGAGGCTGAGAGAGTGTGACTTGCCCAAGGTTACCCAACGTGTTTCATGGCAAGCAGGGAATCGAACACTAATCTCAGTCCGGAGTCGTAGTCTGACATTCAAACCACTGTGCAACGCTGGTTCTATCAAGAGGAAAGATCTATTTGTGAGGGAGATAGGTAACATTTTCTCAGCTCTTGGTCTTCTCAGTCCAGCTGGATTTTCTCCAAATTCATTCCATCTCTCTCTCTCTCTCTCTCTCTCTTCTCCATCCTTTCTTCCCTCTCCGGTTTCCACCAGTCTCTTTCCTTTTTACAGAAGCAAAAGGAAGGAACTGTAGGACACGCAAACAAACCAGACATTACAAATCGGGAACGTTTTGGGCACAGTGGGGAGGCTGCCAGCCCAGCCTGGCCTTCTCCCTGGCGGTGACTTTATTCGGAAACCAAACAACAAAAACACTTGTCTCATTTCGAGAAACCGTCTGTTCCGAGGTGATCTGGAGGCTAGAGAACGCCTGAGGTCAAGGGAGTGAATCAGCAGGCCCACGGATGACCTGAAACATTATGCGTGTTGATTACTACTGATGAGCTGGTTAGAAGGAGGGGTAGGGCAGTGTAGTGGTTAGAGCAGAGGTGCCTTGGGTGGGTGGATCAGAAAAGTGTGTGGGACAGGACTGTGCAGCGCCAGCTGCACTGTCTATGACCTTGAACAATGAGTCACGGTTTGTCTAAGGACAGATTTTAAAAGAGCGTTCCGGGATGCGGAAGCATAATCTGAGGAATCATAGAGCTATACAGTTGGAAAGGACCATAAGGGTCATCGGTCTAACCCCCTAGTGTGCAGAAATACAGGACCAAAGCCCTCCTGAGTGATGGCCATCCATCCTCTGTTGAAAACCCTCCAAAGAAGGAGACTCAGCTACCATCTGACGCAACGTCTTCCACTGTCGAACAGCAGAAGCATAGAATCAAAGAATCATAGCATTGAAGGAGACCCCAAGGATCATCCAGTCCAGCCCCCTTTGGCCATGCAGGAAGACACAATCAGTGACAATGCATTTCCAATATCACTTTCTTTGCGCAATTGGTTGTGATAATCATCTGCACAATTACCATTTTCGCTTTATTTGTGGGGTGCATTAATGTGCTTAAATCCCTCTTTAATGCCGAAATTAGCCCCAGTGTGATAAACTCCTTAGTCTCTGGAGCAGCAGAAAACAAGTTTGCTGATGCTACACTCCTATTGATAGGTAGAAAGAATAGTTATAATCAGTTTATTACATGGGGGGCAATGGGGCTGCTTTTTCCCATTGAAATCCATTTCTGCATAGGATCCCATGTGATAAACTCCAAGGATAACTTCATCACGGACTCTCCTTCTCTGGAGGCTTTCAAACAGAAAGGATGGGCATCTTTCAGGAGTGCTTCAGTTGTGTTTTCTTGTACAGCGGAGGTGGGCCTTTCAACCCTAAAGTTCTAGTCTGCTTCTGATTTTGGTTTTTGGCATCTTTGGCAATTTGTGCCATTCCCTGGAGTCCATCCAAACATCCCCTCCTTGCCTTATACCCAAGAATTTGCAATATTTCCATTCAATTCACATATAGCTAGCAAGGCCGGCGAGTTCCTTTCCCAATGAGGGATGCTAATTTTATCCTGCTCAGGGAAAAACAGCTTTAAAATCAATGGGACATATCTAAGTGTTGGCTAACAAGTCCCATTAATTTCAATTCCCATTTACTGCACCTCTCCTTGGGAGAGTGGATTGAGTCTCAAGTGGCCCCATCCTCCTCTTCGCTCCCTCTCCGTCGTTCCTAAAAGCATAATTGCAAAACGATCCCATTAACATATTTTGATGCTTTGCTTTGGAAATAATGTTCAGGTGGATTTTTGATGGCTTCCCCGGAGAGCGGAGAAAACAGCAAGGGCGAGGAAGGGTGGAAGAGAAGATGGAGGAACCGATGGGAGGAGGCACGTCTTGAGATGCCACCAAGCAGTCAACTTCGAGGCAAGAAAATACAAACTTTGCAGGTTTCCGAATGAGCCCCACTTGATCTGTGGACAGGCCAGAGTACCTTTATATTGAATTTCTCCAGCAATGGGAAAGGAAGAAGAAATGTCTCCAGTACAGATCCATCTCCAGTAGTGGTATTAGCTATGGTTGGTGGAAGTCCTTGGTTGACTTCCTTCTAGTGGTATTTCTTGTTGTTGTTGTATGTTGTCAAGTCCTTTCCAACTTAAGATGGACCAAATGGAAACCTAACACTTGGTTTCGTGGCAAGAGTTGTTCTGAAAAGGTTTGCGATGGTCTTCCCTAGAGGCTAAGAGAGTGAGACATGGCCAACACCATCAAGGATGAGTTGGGATATGGACCTTCAAGTCATTTCCAACTTATGATGACCCTAATGGAAACCTTTCATGGGGTTTTCTTGGCAAGATTTGGCCAGAGAGAGCTTGCCATGGCCTTCCCCAGAGTCTGAGAGAGTGAGGCTTGCCCAAGGCCATCAGGCGTAAATTGAGATTTGAACCCTGGTCTTCCAAAATCCCAGTTCAATGCTCAAAGCACTACAATATATTCAAGTCTGCTCCGATTTGTGGCAACTCTATTCTAGGGTTTCCTTGGTCAGATTTATTCATCAGGAGGGAGGGAGTTAACCATTGCTTTTCTCTGGGGTTGAAAGAGCATGACGTGTCTAAGGTGGAATCTCTTTTCCTGTGGGAACGATCCTATAGACATACCCAATGCCTCCAAAACTGCTTTAGGTGAGGCCTGACTAGTGCAGAATATAGTGGGACTATGATGTCCATGGACTTGGAAATTATGATTCTCTTAATGCAGGCTAAAGTAGTATTTGTCTCTTTTGCTGCAGCAGCACACTGATGGCTCATGCTCGATTGTTGCTCAATTGCTGCTTAGCCCAGAATCCCATACCTGTACATTTGCTTTTTTGTGGGCCTTGGGTAGAATTGTGCATTTGTCCCCACTGAATTTCATACATTCACAATCCCCAGGGGAATTGTGGGTGTTGCAGTTTCCACAAAAGGAACAATTTCTAAGCTCTGACCCAAAACGGAGCCTTGTGCTTTAATCTCAAGATACTTTTCACACTCACTCCTCCTAAGCCCAGTGCATTTGCTTTTTCATGGGCCTACGAAAGCTCATGCTGCCAACTGCTTTCTTTCAGGGGGTCTCAAAAGGTGCTACAAAATCTCTCTACATATTGAAGGAGAAGGAACAATTTCCAAGCTCTGGCCTAAAAATGGCACCTCCATGTTCCAGGTCAGGGACAAAAATGAAAGACAAGACACCCATCTCATGGGTATTGCAGAGGATCACAGTTGGGCCTTGGAAGAAGGTGGTTGCGTGGCCCGATCCAACTCTTCCAAGCTTGGCAGAACGCCGCCAGTGTTGCTTTGCCGCATCCTTCCCATTGCCGAGCCTGGGCTCGCTTTCCTCCTCCTTGCGAAAAGTTAACTTTTCTTCCAATTGTCGCTGGAAGCTTCCACTTTTCTGGTGACCCAATTTCCGCCTCCGAGGGTTAAGCGCTCCCCGTGGTACGCCGTGGCCCTCCGGCGCCGTGCAGCCAGACGACGCCATTTAAGCAAATGTTCCCAGCCTCCGGAAACCCTGGTGGTTGCTCCATCTCCTTCGCAGTTGGAGTTGCGTTTTAGCGGCTCAAACCATATTCCACTAAATTAGAGCTACGCTGATTTAGACAATTACTGGGTCAATCGTTCCTCCAATTCCCAGTGCCATGCTGAGATAACAGCAGCTTGGGGGGGTTTGGGGGGAGAGCAAAAAAACAAGGAGGTGGACAGAGAGAATTTTGCTCACTTATTAGGGGTTAGCGGCAATCTCTGGAGGCTGTGATTTTGTCAGGAAAGACAAATAAAACCTACCCAACGTGCCAAAGGCTCTGGAGTTAAGAAGGATGCAGTGGTTCGGGAGGAAGTTTGTTTTTTTTTGAGAGGAGGGTGGTATAAATATAATATCGGCGACCCTTCAAGAACAACCACCTTCCCGAAATAGCTTGGTCTCCCACTGGACGGAGGATGGAAGGAAGGAAGGAAGG
>NC_056528.1:29549964-29556710 GCF_019175285.1 Sceloporus undulatus
GGGATGACCGACTGACCCATCGATGGCTCAACTTCAGGGATGACCAACTGACCCATCGATGGCTCAACTTCAGGGATGACCGACTGACCCTCTGATGGCTTGTACAGAGTTGCCTCAACTTCAGGGATGACTGACTGCCCCATCGATGGTTCAACTTCAGGGATGACCAACTGACCCTTTGATGGCTTGTCCAGAGTTGCCTGAACTTCAAGGATGACCGACTGACCCATAGATGGCTCAACTTCAGGGATGACCGACTGACCCATCGATGGCTTCTCCAGACATGCCTCAACTTCAGGGATGACCGACTGACCCATAGATGGCTTGTCCACTGGTGCCTCAACTTCAGGGTTGACCGACTGACCCATCGATGGCTTGTCCACTGGTGCCTCAACTTCAGGGATGACCGACTGACCCATCGATGGCTTGTCCAGAGGTGCCTCAACTTCAAGGATGACCGACTGACCCATCGATGGCTCGTCCAGAGGTGCTTCAACTTGAGGGATGACCGACTGACCCATCAATGGCTTGTCCAGAGGTGCCTCAACTTCAGGGATGATCGACTGACCCATCAATGGCTCATCCAGAGGCGGCTCAACTTCAGGGATGACCGACTGACCCATGGATGGCTCGTCCAGAGGTGCCTCAGCTTCAGGGATGACTGACTGACCAATCAATGGCTTGTCCAGGGGTGCCTCAGCTTCAGGGATGACCAACTGATCCATCGATGGCTCGTCCACTGGTGGCTCAACTTCAGGAATGAACGACTGACCCTTTGATGGCTTGTCCAGAGGTGCCTCAACTTCAGGGATGACCGACTGACTGACCAATGCCTTGTCCAGCAGTGGCTCAACTCTGAGGATGACCGACTGACCCACCAAAACCTGAGTATCATCTTCTACTTGTTGCTCCTTTGAAATAGATACCTCTTGAGCTGCTTGGAGTAAAGTCTGAGTAACTCTAATCTTCGGTGCAAAGATGTCCACCATTTCCACGCCATTAGCATCCGTTTCTGCACTTACTATCGGTACATACGAAACGGTGCAAAACTCCTCAAGGGCCGAACAGAGATAGTTTAAGTCATGCCGCGCTTCCGCCATATTGCCTCCCACATCGCGGCGACTATACGAATGGTCCGTTTGCTGCTCGCCGCCGTAAACGTCTTCACAGCTCCATGCAGGTGGTGCGCTTCCTTCCGTCTTTGGCCCGTCACACCATTCTTCCAGGACGCCGGCTTCAACGCTTTTGGCATCGCTTTCGCCCGCTGCGCAGACGACTTCGGCGACGTCTTCGGCCCAAGGCACGTTTCCGAACAGTGAATCGCGTCGGGTGCAATTAAAGTCTTCCCCTCCGTAAAAAAGGAATTCGTCCCCCAGATGCGGAAACGCGTTTCTGGCGTCTGATAAACTGCCGCTGCTGCCTTGCATTTTCATGGTTTCAGCAACCGGCTTCTCTTTGGCTTCATCTTAAAAGAAAGAAAAAAATACAGAGGATATTAATATGAGATGCATTTCCAACGCCGTCCCCTTTTTGCGTGCGGATTTGCGGCAGCGTTCACTAATGTGACGCAACTGTGGCGAAAAATGGCCACCAAAATGCGCAAAATCTCATACAGTGCTCCCTCGGGTTACGAAATTAATTCGTTCCGCGGCTAATTTCGTAACCCGAAAAACCTTCGTAACCCGAATTGCCATAGGCGCTAATGGGAAAAAAAGCCGCGGCTCTGCCACGGCTCCATTTAAAACAGCGCCGGCGTTTTTTCGTAACCCGAAAAAACGTTCATAACCCGAAACAATAAATCCCTATGGGATTTATTCATATCCCGAAAAATTCGTAAGCTGGGTAATTCGTATCCCGAGGTACCACTGTACACTCGTCCCCCGGGTTACGAAATTAATTCGTTCCGGCGCCATTTTCGTAACCCGGAAGTTTTTCGTTAGCCGAATCCCCATAGGCGCTAATGGGGAAAAGCCGCGGCTCCGCCGCGGCTCCATTTTAAAAAGCGCCAGCGTTTTTTCGTAACCCGGGTAAACCTTCGTAACCCGGAAATAATTAATTAATTTTTTTTTTCGTAACCCGGAAATTTCGTATCGCGGCGCGTTCGTATCCCGGGGTACCAGTGTATATATATTTCATGGCCTACCTAGGTAATGGAAGGAGGTTGGCATTTCGGCGAACGAAAGATCTGAACTTGGTCCGCACTTCTCTTCGGTTGGAAGCGTCGCCTCCTGCGGAAATAAAATTACGTAATGCAATAAAATATAACATAATAAAATATAATATAATAAAATATAGCAAAATAAAATATAAGATAATAAAATGCAATATTAAATATAATAAAATATAATAAAACAAAATATAACAAAATATAACATAATGAAAAATAATATAAAATATAATAAAATATAACATTAATAAAATATAGTATAATAAAATATAACATAATAAAATATAACAATAAAATATAATATAGTAAATTATAATATGAAATATAATATAATATAATAAAATAAAACATGATAAAATATAATATAGTAAAATAATAATAATAATAATAATAATTTCTTTTATTTATATACCGCTATTTCAAAGATCATAGCGGTGAACAGCAAGTAAGCTAATTAGCAAGTAAGCTAATTTTGCCCCCCACAGTGGGTACTCATTTTAGCTCCCTCCTCGGAAGGATGCCAGCCTGAGTCGAGCTTGGGCCCTTTTCCTGGTCTTGAACTCGCAACCTTGTGGTTTTGAGTGAATGGCTGCAGTACAGGCATTTAACCACTTCGCCACCAGGGCTCCTTTTTATGTAATATAAAACATAACAAAATAAAATATAATAAAATATAACATAATAAAACAATAAAATTTAATATAGTAAAATATAATATAAAATATAATATAATAAAATATAGTAAAATAAAATATAATAAAATATAATATAGTAAAATATAAACTATAACAATAAAATATAATATAAAATATAATAAATTATATCTTAATAAAATATAGTATAGTAAAATATAATATAAAATATAAAATAATAAAATATAAAATTTAACATAGCAAACTATAACAAAATATAACATAATAAAGTATAGCATATTAAAATATAACAAAGTATAACATAATAAAATGTAGCAAAATAAAATATAATATAACCAAAAAACATAATTAAATATAATAGAATAAAATAAAATATAACAAAACATAGCATAATAAAATACAATACAGTATTACAAAATATAACAATAATAATAAAATATAATAAATTATAGCATAATAAAATATAACATAACAAAATACAGTATAACATAATAAATTATAATGTAATATAAAAAAATAATATATATACACACACACACACACACACACACAGATATATGTATGTGTGTGTGTGTGTGTGTATATAAATATATATATATATCACAGCGCAGTTGTGTTCACCATGTTTTTTTGATACTTTCGACCCAAATCGCGGCCCACCATCTTTGGTGGTAAAAAATCACACACCGTTATTACAGTGTTCCCATTCGTCATGATTCTGGGAGACGCTGACCAGAGAATTGCACTGGGGGACCTAGAGATTCCTAGAGAGGACGCTTCTCTAGGCATTTGTAGCTCCTTCAGCGTGAGTCTATGGTCAAATCTGGTGCATGTTGACCATAGAGTTGCACTGGAGGACCTAGAGATTCCCAGATAGTCCCTTCATTACCTCTTTAGGCACAGGGTCCTCCTCAAAGATGTCCGCTGTCTCTTCAGAAACATCCACGTCACCGCCATTTTGGGCCCCGTTAGTGTTGCCTTCTTCTTCTCGCGCCAAGATGGCCGCCAGAGAGGTTTCGCCTGCAGGGTCCAGCCTTTCGGGGGGATTCAAACCGCTGACGATCAGCGCAAGAGTCCTTTGGCGTTTGGAGGGCAACCCGCCGCAGGAGAGGACGAAGGCGTTGGGATTCGCGCCAAGGACGTGGGCGGGGCGTTCGGAGGAGATGGCGGCGGGGATCCCCGCGTAGAGTTCCTTCACAACAGCGGACATGGAGGAAGTGAAGGCATCGAAGTCCCTCTTCTCCACAGACGCCACACCGGCTGACAGCGTCAGGGACAGAGTGGTTCACCAGCGTCCATTATAGCAACGTCACGAAAACGGTTGGGAAAAGGCAGTGGCCTGATTCGTAAAAAGTATCCCTTTCCATCTAAGCGTTATGGTTTCCTCCTCGCGGCCCTCCGTTTCTTTGTGGCATGGAATGGCGGATTGATCTGGAACAGAAAAAGTAATCGTAAGCGTTATAGTTCTGGATTTCCAGATTTGATTAATATGTCCTCTCTAGGAATCTCTAAGTCCTCCGGCACAATTTTGCCACAGGTTGACCATAGAGTTCCATTGGAGGACCTGTAGATTCCTAGAGAGGATGCTTCCCTAGGCATTTCTACCAGACGATGGCCACAGAGTTGCATTGGAGGACCTGGAGATCCCTAGAGAGGAGGCTCCCTAGGCATTTCTGCCAGACGATGGCCATAGAGTTGCATTAGAGGACCTAGAGATCCCTAGAGAGGACACTCCCTAGGCATTTCTGCCTGACGAAGACCATAGAGTTGCATTGGAGGACCTGGAGTTCCTAGAGAGGATGCTTCTCTAGGCATTTATAGGTCCTCCTGTGCGATTCTATGGTCAGTTCTGACAGGTGTTGAACATAGAGTTGCGTTGGAGGCCCTGGAGATTCCTAGCAAGGTTTAATAAAAGCAGAGGAAGATAATATCTATCTATCTAACTATATATATATATATATATAGAGAGAGAGAGGTCCTGCCTTTGCAAGACCTGAGCTGAAATGATTATCGATTATCAATTATCAGATTGGGGTCCTTCCCCCGAAATACCTACCCTTCCATTTTTCTCAGACCCCCATCCCCAAATTTCGGCCCCATTTATTCCAATTACGTCCCTGAATTCGTGGGTGTTTTCATTACCTCCCCTCCGTCTTCCTCCGTCGTCTCTGAGACCTCCGAGATAGAGACACTCCTTCCGCAAACCCTTCTCTCTATGGTTCGAGCCACTTCCGCATCCAGGCCCCTCCCTCCCGCTCTTGCCTCCCACTCTATGGTTATCTAGGCCTCATCCATGTCTAGAGTTGTCCAGTACTGCTCTTTTCCCCTTCTCTATGGTTCATCCTCATCCAGGCGACGCTCTTTCCTCCTTCTCTATCGTTTTTCCTTATTTGGGCGACTAAATTTCCCGTTCATCTATGATTCTTCCTCATTAAGGCGACGCTCTTTCCCTTACTCTATGGTTCGCTTTACTTCATCATTGAACTCCGGGCCGCTCTTTCCTCCTTCTCTATGGTTCTTAATCAGTGCGCTTCACATTTAGCTCTTTTTAGGCTTCTCTTTCGGGTCTTTTATAATAATAACAACAACAACAATAGTAACAATAGTAGTAATAATAATGTTTATTTATTTATATCCCGAGTCTTCCATTTTGGGAAATAGGGCCCGCAGCCGCTCTTTCCTCCCTCTCTATGGTCTTCGCTCCTTCATCCGGGCATTTCCCGTGCCGCTCCCTATTCTATTCTATGACCCTCATCCGTGTAACCTTCCATTCCGCGCTTGTCACCATAAAGTGGAGGGGAAAGAGTGTCCCCTCCATTCCCGGAAGTGTCAAAGCGAGGACGCTCTAGCCCTCCGGGAGGCTATCTCTCTGGTATAAATACCCGCCACGCCCCCTCCTTCAGAGCTGCTCACCTTCGGGTCGGAGTCGCTTTTGGGGGGCTTCTGAGGGTCTCCAAACCCTCCATTTTGTCCCTTTTCAGGCCTTTTACATTCTCAAAAGGGATTGAGAGATTCCCCCCCTATTTTCCTCATACATTGGTTCAGTCCATCCATTGAGAAGACTGAGGTGGGTGGGTCGAAACATTTGAGGGGATTTAGGGGGAGGATTGGTCCATTAGTCCACATTAGGACATTTTTAGGGGTGATTGTGGGGGTTATACCATTTTAAAGGGAGGGCAGTACCATTGCAAAGGGTTTAAAGGGTGGATTTTGGGGGGGAATACGGCGCAAGATTGTACCATTTCAAGGGATTTGGGGGCAGTTCGAGGTGGATTGTACCATTTTAGGGGGTGATTGGTTGGGCTATACCACTTCAGATGGTAATAAATAATAGTAATATATACTACTTGTTTGTTTATTTTGTACGCTATTTACCTCTTATTTTATTATCCTACAGGGACAAAAACGCCGACTGCGTTCCTCGGACACCCGCCACCACCATTCGTACCTGGAACGCCGCAGCCTTTCGGCGCCAAAGATGAGGACCAACAAAGTTTACAAACTCGTCATCCACAAGAAAGGATTCGGAAGCAGCGGTCGGTTGAGGCAAAAGGGGCGGGGAAGGCACGGACGGTGCAAACCGCGCCGACGACGCATTTCGTAAAACGTCGATGTAGGATATTAACGGTTTTTCTAACGTTAAAAGTTATATCTTTCGCAGACGATGAACTGATGGTGAACCCGAAGGTCTTCCTCCAGATCAAACTGGGAGACATAGTGGAAATCGCGCACCCCAATGACGAATATAGGTGAATTCCCATTAAATTTGCGCCGTCCGGCAGTTATGGCGGATCGATGCGAAGGGACGCTGGGATTCGTAGCGCCAGAACCGCGTTAATATTGAGGAATTAGACTTAAATTATGTAGCTTTAGTCGGGGAGGTTGTTGTGCTTTGGGGAGGAATCAGCGCAGACAAAATGGCCGCC
>NC_056528.1:29556810-29580703 GCF_019175285.1 Sceloporus undulatus
TAGCTCCTCCAGTGAAACTCTATGGTCAACCTTAACTAAAAGTGGCAGTGAAAGGCCTAGAGATTCCTAGAGAGGACACTCTGCTAGGCCTTTGTGGCTCTTCCTGTCTAGTTCTATGGTCAATTTCTGGCAGATGCGGTAGAGTTGCGCTGGAGGAGCTACAAATGCCTAGAGTGTCCTCTCTAGGAATCTCTATCCTCCTGCGCCTTAATTCTCATTGTAGGTGCCACCTCGAACGCAAGACCCTGCACAAGGCCTTCGCGGCGTGGAAGGAGGAATGGTGGTCCGCCTGTTGCGAGTGGAAGCTGACCATCAGAGCCGACTGCCATTACCGGTGGGCAAAACGCATCTCCCGGTGTCTGTTTTGTGCAAACATGGCCACCCCGCGTCGCTATAAGTCTCGTCTCAACTTACGGAGACACCGTCGAATTTCTCGTAGGCGAGCTTTTATCGACCCTATTGATGGTTTTATTTCCTCTTTTGCGCAGTTACTTTCTGTACAATGCGGTCTTGCGGCACTGGCGGTCTTACGTATTTCGGCGGCGGGAGAAGAAGACACGGATTTATTGCGCAGAGGAACATGGTGAGATCCCAGGAGGAAGTTCTGTAAATTGGTTTTGATATCAACCACAGAGTTGCAGCGGAGGACCCAGATATTCCTAGATAGGACAGATTAATCAAATCTGCGAATAATACACCATTTTGTCGGTTTTGCTTCTTCGCAGCAGCGCAACTCAGGACGCGTTGGGCATGGCGGCGTTGGCGGACTCACGTGGAATTGCGGCAGATGAAGCACCAGATGCATTCAGATGCCTTCCGGTTCTGTGAGCGAAACGTCCTCCGGTAAGAACGCGTTCAGATTTATTGCTCAACCTACCGCGCATTCCGTCGGCGTTAAAAATTTTCGAAATTGTGTCATTATCTCTCTTTGGAAGCTTGACCTGGGGATTATGGAGGCGGCGATGGATCCAGAAACGAGACGGCGAGAAAATGGCGGCGCAGGCGCTCCAGCACTGGGCGCGACGGCTGCAGTTCCACGTAAGTGGCAGGTTTTTAGTGGCTCCTGGAACCCCTCCATAATGTCTTCCAAAGCCTTTGAATCAAAAAGTTACTTTCACTCACTTCCTGTGCTTAAAAAAAGGCACTTCCTGTGCATAAAATGGCACAGGAAGTACCCCAAACATGGGGCAAACGCCCTCCCCGTGGCTTTAGGACTCGGAATGGCATTTCCTGAAGAAGAAATGGTGTTATTTGAAAAGGGAAATAACTTTTGCTCACTTCCTGTTCTTAAAATAGCCACTTCCTGCGCATTAAATGGCACAGGAAGTCACTAAATCAAGAGGAAAACACCCTCCGCCAGGCTTTAGGACTAGGAATGGCATTTCTTGAAGAAGGAATGGCATTTTTTGAAGAAGGAAGTAACTTCTCCTCCCTTCCTGTTCTTAAAATAGCCACTTCCTGCGCACAAAACGGCACAGGAAGTCCCTAAAACATATGGAAGCACTCACTAGAGGGCATTTGGAGACAAAAAAATGATTACTTTGACCCTTATATATTTCTTTTTCTCGTCAGGCCTTGCTCCAGTGGAAAGAGATGTTCGTTTGCGTCTGGAAAGACAAAATGGCGGACAAAATAGCGCTTAAACACGACCGTCGGCGACGCTTGAGGAAAACCTTGAAAATTTGGCGCATCTACATTCAGCGCCGGAGGGAAAAAATGCTCCAGAAACGTAAGTAATCCCAGTCTGCGATCCGGAGATAATCCAGATTGGAGCCGCTTTAGCCGCCATTTTGCGCAATGCTGTGGAATCATGGGAAACGTGATGCATTACATTTTTTCCAGGGCTGGCTTTGGAGCACTGCCGCAACCGCGTGCTCCTTTGTAGCGTCTCAATATGGCAGCTGGCTTGGGCACGGAACCAGGAACTGCGTAGGAAGCGGCTTGGCGAGAGATTCGCCGCGCGGAGGTTTTTCGCACATTGGAAGCTATGTATCCTTTCGTTATGACCTGCCATGCTGGAATAGTATAAACCTTTCGCAAACAGAAACCATTTTCCTTTTAACCAATGCGTCAGATGTGGCGTCGCGGGTGGAAAAAGCGGAGCACTACAAGATGGCGGAGCGCCACCACCGACACCGTTTGCTGGTAAGACGCGCTTATCTCTGGAATTAGCACTGACTTGGCACAAATAAATCCATGGAAATACATTAAAAAACGAAAATACAAATGGCGTTTCTCTCTTCCGCAGTCCTGCACAGTTCGCGCTTTGCGCAAGAACGCCGCAAACGCGTCCACCAAACAGATCCGGAAAAACTTGGCTCACCAGCAGCGGCGAATTATGGCGAGTTTCCTGTTATTTCATTAATTGTATTGGTTTAACGTTCGCCTTTTGCACCGCAGCATCACGCTTTTTCCCGTAACGGCGCCGTTTTTTCGCCTTCGTTCCAGGTTTTGCGCAGTTCCTGGAATCGCTGGAAGCGTCGTTCAGAAGAAGAGGAGGAAGAAGCGGATCAGTTGCTGACGATGGCGGCTCGCGCTCGCTACAGGTGCGCCAAACATAGGCGCGTTAAATAGGGATGTTGCAACATCGGTCAAAATGGCGTCAAAAACCGTGTCGTTCCAACTGCGTAGATAAGCATTTATTTTAAAACCGCCATTTTCTTTTCCCTTTTTCAGCGCAGTCCTTTTCCGCAGATATTTCGGGAAATGGCAGGACCGTTGCAACGGCGAACGGCGGCAAAAGGTAATTTTGTGCGGTAAAAGCGTCAAATCTTCCTATTCTCCTTTTTTGTTAAATCGTTAATAGCAATTAATATCGCTTTTTTGGCGACGGAGTAGGGATTCAAATCTGTGTGTCCGCTGCGCTGTTAGTTTTCATACACGAACGGCATACGGTCTATGATATTCCACCATTTTAAATTGCACCAGTTCTTTCTTTATAACCCCAAAATTAAGCTTCAACGCACCAAAGCCGACCGCCATTTTGGTGCAGTGGTCCTTCCGGTGGCGTTCCACGCCTGGAAGAAATACGTGGAAAACCAGCGCCTCTGTGACGGGAAGAAGAAAATGGCTGCTGACTTCCACAGGTACGTGGAATTATTATTATTGGTATTATTATCTATACGTTTCGTCCTCTGCATTTGGCTCTTTGACTCTCTAGGAATTTCGTGAGTTCTTCAGTGCAACTCTGAGGGATATTGACCATAGAGTTGCGCAGGAGGACTTGGAGATTCCTAGAGAGGACACTCTGCTAGCTCTTTGTAGCTCCTCCAGTGCAACTCTATGGTCAACCTAAACTAAAAGTGGCACAGAAAGACCTAGAAATTTCTAGAGAGTTCACTTCTCTGGGCATTTGTAGGTTCTCCAGTGCAACTCTATAGTAAACATTGCTGACATTGACCACAGAGTCATGATGGAGGGCCTAGGGCAGTGATGGTGAACCTTTTTAAGGTCGCGTGCCAGGGGCAGGGCTTCTATCCCCAGGATAGGGGCTGGGTGCTGGGATGGGGCTTCCACCCTCCAGGGGCGGGGCTTCCGCCCCCTTTTCAGAGGGAGAGAGCCTTTGGCTCCTCCCCCGTCCTTTGCTGGCCCCTGAGGGTCCCTGCTGGGGCCCTCAGAGGCCGGCAAAAGGGCCCTCACCCTTCCTTCGCTTGCTGCAAAAGGGCTCCACGGAGCCCTTCCCTGGCGAGCGAAGGCAAGCCGGGAGGAGGAGGAGGCAGCTGGGCACGCGTGCCAGCCGCCTCCTCTTCGGCCTTCGCTCGCTGGGAAAGGGCTCCATGGAGCCCATTCCCGGTGAGTGAAGGGAAGCCGAGAGGGAAGAGGGCTGGGAGGAGGAGACAGACGCACACGCGCCTCTGTCTCCTCCTCCCAGGCGCCATTTTCTGAGACAGTGGGCGGGCCGAAAATGGTAGGGGTGACTCTATAATTGATGGCGACCATAGAATTGCGCTAGATGACCTAGAAAAGGAACTAGGAAAGGATTCATTTCGTCCTGCCTCTTCTTCCCAAAGGGAAACGTGGACGCGGCGTTTCTTCGAAAGATGGCGGCAGAAAGGAGAAGAGCGGCGGCAGGACAAAATGGCAGAGGAAACGGTAACATCACATGACCAAATTGGGCAAAATTCTCTCCCGTTTCAAAATGGTGGCTTAATCGTCTTTTGTTTCCCAGGCGGATTCACACTCAGATTGGCGCCTCCTGTCCAGATTTTGGGATTTATGGCGCCGCAGGACGCAGGATTTTCAGGAAGAGCACGAGGGGATCTGCGTCGCGGTGGAGCATCACAGACGCTGCGTCCTGCGTTTGAGTTTCTGCCTTTGGAAGGAGAACGTTGAGGAGGTCCAAGAAAGGTAAGACCAGGAATTACTTCTTCTGCCATGCAGGAATACGCAGAATACATGCAGGAATACAAAGAACAATGAAGATGTTTCTTCGTTTTGCGCCTTCAGGAGGATGAAGGACGCCAAAGCAACAATGTTGCGTCGCGCCAAGCTTTTGTCAGAATCGTGGACAAAATGGCGGCAGGTAATATGGACTCTATGACCCTTAGTAGCCCCTTCCATCTTTATTGTTCTATGTATTCCTGCATGTATTCCATGTATTACTGCATGGCAGAAAGTAGCTTTGAACTCTATGACCTTTCCGACTCTCCACTTGCTTGCAGTATCTGACGCGCCGCACCGAGAAATGGAACAAAATGGCGGTGGCCGAGAGCCACTACCAGCGTTGTTTGCTCGGATGGGTCTTCTCCGCTTGGATGGTACGTCGCAAATTTCACGGGCGCCATATTGTATCTTTAGGTCCTCGAAATTCCTAGAGAGGACGTATCAATACGTATTAATTGAGGTATTTATTGATCAATTATTGATCTAAAACATCACCTAAATATATATATTTATATCTCGCAGTCTTACCAGAGCGACGTCCGGCGCGTTTTGGCACAAGTGGACAAAATGGAGGCTGACCGCTGCCAAGAATCTTTACGGTAAATTGATATTAAATCAGTTTTGGAGAATTGCGTTTTTTAATACGTAAAAAGCAAAGTTTTGTATCAGATGAAAGTCTTGCGCCGCCGGAGGTCCTAATTTGAATCGCAACGCGGAAACGCGCTGCATAACGTTAAGGCGTAGATGCCTTCGCTTTCCTCCATCTTCAGGGAGGCGCTACGGATTTGGAAGGAAAGTGTCATGGCGTCCAAAGAGGAAGCGAGGAAAGCAGCGCTGGCAGACTGGCGATACGAAGAAACCGTCCTGCGCAAGGTGAGGCACCATTTTGGAAACGTCGTGATCCGAGAACAAATCCCGAGTAAAACAGTGAGGCCTGGTTAATGTTTCCGAAATGGCTGCTTTCCAAAACAAAATGGCGGCTTGCTATCACTTTGCAAAATGGCGGCTTTCTATTGTTTCCAAAATGGTGGCTTCCTATCGCATAATGGCGGTTTCCCATCTTTTTCGTAATGGCAGCCTTGTATCGTTCGCAAAATGCCACCTTCCTAACGTCTCTTTCTTATCATTACCAAAATGGCTGCTTCTCTTTGTGCCCCAAACCTGGAACTCGCGGCGGCTATTTTGTCTGCGCAGGTGACGCTCTCCTGGAGGAACTGCGCCTCGTTACGTGCCTACGCCCGGCAGCAGAAGGCGGATGTCGTAGCGGACGCCAGGGAGCACTTAAACCGAGGTAAGCGTCCATATTTGATCAGCGTATGCTACCATCTTTGCGCGGACATGCAGGAACTCTCAATCGACGCGTACGGAAAAAAGTAACTTATCTAATATTTATCCTTTCCCAACTTTGGACAGCGAGGCTAATGGTGGTGTTCCTGCGCTGGAAGGAGTGTACCACGACATCCGTGCAGGAAAGAGGGATTGTCTTCGAAAACGCGCAACGGCGCAATACGCGGCTTCTTCAGAAATGCCTCGACGCGTGGAAACAGTGTCGAATCCAGAGCCTCAGGAAGATGGTGAGGGGCGACTTTTTCGTTTTGTGTATTCTCCCACGTCACCCTTCGCCGTTTCACACCGCGTCCTCTCTTTCGTGCGCAGCTTTTGCAGCAGCAAGCGGAGCGCTTCCTCTCGCAGCGGATCCTCGCTACCTCACTTTCCGCATGGAAGAAGCAGGTAAATTTCCTTTGGTCCTCTTTCGCGTCGAAACTGCGTAACACGTCACGAAATACGGGAAAATATCACTTTAGCTGCGGATATAATACGTCAATACAGGCCGTTGAAAGCTGCGCAGTTTGCGCCGCTAGCATCTCCTGCCATTTTCTTTGCTCCTTTTGTTTCCCGGACAGATGGCGTGCCGACGGCGCGAGCGGTGCCAAACGGCGCAGGCGTTGTGGCATTGGTCGCGGACACTTCAGGCAAAGGTGAGAAATACGTTTTTTTCCTTCCGCCATTTTGAAACAATTTCAAATTTAATTATTTTCCTTCTCTTTCCTGTTTTGTCATGTCTTTCTCGGAAATGTGCACAAAATGGCTGCCGCCTCACACAGGCGTTTGACGCTTGGGTCGGATTCGTGGTGGAGCGGCTGCGCAAAAGGCGCCGGGTCGAAATGGCGGCGGAGTCCTACCGGAACGACTTGCTGCACGAAGGTGTGAGCCGTCTCCTGCGATATGCGGCAGATGTGAAAAGCGTCCGTGAACGGCTCCAATCTCAGCGCCATTTTGAGGTCAGAACGCGAACGCTTCCTGCCACGCGTCGTTAAGCCGTCATGCCATTTGCGGGAATCTGAAGAAAAACGTATTCTGTGGATGATAGAGTTTAAATCCGACGCTGTTTTTCCGTTCCAGGTCGCTTCCCGTCGCCGCAGCGCTGCCACTCGCTGTTTCACAATCTGGAAACAGAAGGTGCTCTTCCGTAAACGCGGCAAGCCAGAGTCCGCTAAGAAGCGAGTCACGTTCGGGGCAACAGAGGCGATGGGTATGGCGATCCCTCACGAATTGTGCCCACCGCCGCCACAGCTACACGCTGCCAGAGACGCTATCTTGACGCAACTGTAAGTATGGAGTGTAACTTTCCGTGGCTTGCATTTCATATAAAATGGCCGCCGCAAAGCGTCCTGGCATCACAGGACCATAGAAACTGACCACTCCAATGTCCAGTCTTGGGTCAAGGCCAGTCCTTTTTCTGCGCAGGCGGTCAGCTCAGGACGCGCGGCCTAAACCGCGCAGGCCCCAATTCCTGGATGTTCGACCTGCGTCCGCTCCAGACCACGCCCAACTTGCACAGTACGCCCAAAGCGATGCTGTTTCCGGATCATGGTTCAACAGTTTTCCGCCATTCTTTGTTTTCGAATCCTCTCGGTTGCGCAGTGGCAGTGGCGTCGTTTCCCCCAACCCGGAACTCTTGCCGCCATCTTCCTTTGCGCAACGGAGGACAGAGACGCCCAAAAAGGTGAGTGCTGCGTGTTTTGCGCATTTATCGTGGGGTTGGATATGTTTGGCCCTCTGACGGTCAGAGAAGCCGCTGACTGTCATTTTGGCGCACTCCTTCTCTCACAGGCGCCGTCTTCCCCGCTTCCGCGTCTCGTAATTCCTCCCGTTTTCAAAATGGCGGCTGCCACAAGCGAATACGATAAGGAAACCGGTGCAAAGCTCCAGTCAGCGGATGATTCCGCGAGGAGAGGACACATTCCTCCGCTTCGCAAGACGCCGTGTAATGGCGTCGTCGTAAAAGATGTTAAAGATCCTCCGATTTGCGACGGCAGCCATCTTGTGGAAAAGTCCCTGCAATGCGCAGCGTCCTCCATTTTGTGGAAACGTCCAGTTAATTCACTGTGTCTTCCATTGTGTTTGGAGGATCCAGTGAATTGCGGCGGCGTCCATTTTGTTTTTTCAGAGGCCGATACGGAAGAACGGGGAAAGCGCTTTTGCGCAGAAGTTGATGGACAGCTGGAAGCCGAACTGCGCAGTATCGCACAGAAGATGCAACGTTACTATGACGCCCAGCAAGAGCTGAAGTAAGAGCAATATGTATAGTAATATGGCGAATGTAGATTAGCAGCGATGCAGGCACGTCGAACCAGCCGCCATTTTGACGGATCAGGTTGCCAAATGGTGGACGAGACCTAGAGAGACAAAACAATTCTTAATAGTTTTCGAACACGCCTCCATTTTGGTGCTTTCCAGGTCGTGCCGGCGGCAAGAGCGGCTCCTGCGACAATGGCGGGAGATGGCAGCGTTGGCGTCTGTGGCAAAACAAGATGGCAACACGCAGAAAGTGGAGGAAACCTTGGCTGAGGTAAATGGCGGTTTTGATTCATATAAATAACAACATTTATTTAGACCCCGCCTCTCCGATGACATCATGCCGGTGAAGAGATATGCACAACTCTAACCGTAAAACCGTATTTGCATTTTATTTACGTATTTATGTATTTTCTCTTTTATAGCTCAGAGTCCGGATTGAATCCCTGAAATCTGTTCTGGACAAGGAACGGCGGCTGATGGCGGCGTATATCACCCGCGTCCGGGAAATACGAAACGCGCTTGACGCATAAAATATTACGGGACTATGTTTGCGTGGCGGATAATGATGGCGGTGGGGTTGAAAGGACGTCCATCTTTACAAAACCGGTCCTACGAAGTGCAAGGTCGGACCGAACTGTGCAATTCCGCACCGCTGTCAACGCTGAACTGCGCCACGGTCTCTTTATTGACTACTCCAAATAAATCTTTAATAAAATAATTGTAATAATATTATATAATATTCAATTCTTTTCAAATATATTCAATATAATTTATTTATATTTATTTATTTATTTAGGTATTTATATCCCGCTCTTCAGCCCTAATATATATAATTCTATATATTCTAATAATAATGTTATAATATTATAATCATAATGTTTTTATAACTATACTATTATTTTAATTATAATATAATAATAATAATAGTATAACAATAATATAGTAATATTATATTATATATTCAATAATATAAAATTATATAATATTATATATAATTATAATGTAATTATTTTATAAGGTTCTCATATAATGTTATAACAAAATAATAATACTATTTATTATTATAATTATTATAAATTATTATATAATATATAAAATATAGAAATATAGAAATAATAATATTGTAATATTCAATATAATTCTATATAATATTCTATTAATAATAATATAATATTAACTATTATATTATATTAATATATTGTTATAGAAATATTACAATGATTATATAACAATATAATATTAATGTATTAATATAATATGTAATAATTTATATATATATATATATCAATTATAATAATATTCTATATTATATCAATATTATATTTTATAACAATATTGTAGAATATTAATATATTAAGATATAATAATAAAATATAATATTCTATAGAATTCTATAGATTACGTAATATCCTATAGAATTATATATGATATTCTATAAAATTATATATAATATATTGAATAATTATAACAGTATTATAAAAATAATATTCAATATTATATATTATATTATAATAATATACAATAGAATATTATGTAATCATCATATATTATAATAATATATTACAATATAGAATAGACATAATATATATTATAATATTACAATAACATAATAAATTACAGTATTCTATTCTATATTATTATAATATGTTACAATTTTAATATATGTAATAATATAATTTATTATATTATATTTTAATTTAAATAAAAAATAATGTATATTATAAATATATTACAATATATAATAATAAATTACAAATAGTATTCTATTCTATATATTATACAGTAAATATATAGAAAGACAGAGAGCAGTAGAAAGAGAGTACGTACAGTAATAATAATATTATATTATATAAATAATTAGTTTTTTTTATATACCGCTATTCCAAAGATCAGAGAGGGAACAGCAGTAAGCTATTTTGCCCCCAACAGTCTGGGTACCATTTTAGCTCCCCTCCCGAAGGATGCCCAGCCTGAGTCGCCTGGGCCCTTTGGCGGTCTTGAACTCGCAACCTTGTGGTTTTGAGTGAATGGCTGCAGTACAGGCATTTAACCACTGCGCCACCAGGGCTTATAATATTATTATAATATTATATGACAATATATTATAATACAGTGGTACCCCGGGTTACGAAAAATAATTCGTTCCGCCGCCGCGTTCGTAACCGAAATCCTTCGTAAGCCGAAAAGCCATAGGCGCTAATGGGAAAAAGCCGCGTTTCGTGCGAAATACGCCGAAAACACCAAAATTTTTTTCGTAACCCGAAAAAACCTTCGTAACCCGGAACAGTGTTTTCCTATTGATTTTTTTTCGTATCCCGGGAATTTCGTAGGCGGGGCTTTCGTATCCCGGTACCACTGTAATATAATATTACAATTATATAACCATAGTTACAGTAATATAGTATTCTATTCTCTATTATTATAATATATTACAATATTATATTATAGTAATATATTAAAATAATAATAAATTACAATATAGAGTTCTATAGAATGTTATTTTATATAATATCATAATAATATAACATTATTACAATATATTATTCAGTAAAATAGTACTGTATTCTATATTATAATATTAAATTAATATAGAACATAATATAGAATATTATAATATAGAATGTTATTGTAATAAAGAATATTATAATATAATAAATTATAATGCAGAATATTATAATAATATAATATTATAATATAATTAAAAATATTTGTATATTATTATCATAATTATTCACATAATTTTCACAGCGTCCATTTTGTAAACAATTTGTTTATTCGTAAAGGAAAACGTAAACAGCCAAGCGTGGTTTAAGACATTCTTTTTATTATTATTATTATTATTATTATTAACAAATTAATTAACATTATTAAGACATACGTGTTAATTATTTTAATTTCGTTCAACCCTCCCTTTTTTCCCCGACGTACAAAAATACTGCGCTACCGATAACGTAATTAAAATTGAAAACTTCACAGCGTTGCGCCTTCGAAAACACAGCTGCCGTTCAAAATGGTGTCCACGTGACCTTTGACCGCCCCTTTCAGGACTGACAGCAGCTTAGTCAAGTAGAAACTTTTTTATGCGGACGAGCAGCAACTCTATGGTTTGGCGAAAACACGTATAAAAGGCGGTGGCGCTTGTCGCGCTTTACGCCGCGGCATTTTCGGGATGCGCCAAAAACGGAAGGGAAAAAATGCACGATCGTTGGCGGTTTACTAATTTTTAAAAATAATTATTAGTAATTAAGTCTAAGATCCTGTAAAGTTACGTTGTCTTTAAGCGACGCATTTTCGCTCCCTGCCGAGGCGGCTATTTTGGTGCCGCTGTAGAGTTTTAAATCGGTTTTTTAAAATTAATATTAAAATAATTTTCCAATTTAAAAACAATTTTTTTAATTAAAATTAAACGGTTGAGAGTTTTCAAAATTAAAACGGAATTAATCGCGCTTAGCGGCGGTTACAAACATGGCTTCCTGGAGTTATTTCGCCACGAAAAAAGCGTAAAGATTAAAAAAGAAAGGAATTGATAGAATAAAAATTTGAGGAAAATCAATTAAAATTAACTGGATTTGAGGAGATATGTTTATTTATTTGTTTGTTTTTCTTGCCGCGTCGTCAACTCCATTTTGTTTTTCCGTTTTCCCTTCCGGTTTGTGGCGCGAACCACGCGCACGACAGGCACAAGCGAGGAATTAAATTTCAAAGCCACCCTGGTTGACATTCTTGAAGGCCACGAAACCCTGATATGTCACGGTGAGGGGGAGGGGAAAAAAACCGTGAAAACCGCGCCGTCCCCCCCTCTCTCTTGCGCCATAAGTCTCACCTCACTCAGTTCCCGCTGAGCAAAAAATAGACTTAGAGAGAGTAAAAAAAATGCTCCTGGTAGTAACTTTTGAGTCCCTGTGTTTTTGCATATTTCGGGGGGGGGGGGGGGGAACGCGCTGCTTTCGTCAAACAGCGCAGTTTTTTTCTTTGCCGTCCTCAAAGGGACCCCAAGGCTTCCCCGAAACGTATTTTCTGCCCGGGTTTGACGTAGAAGTTGAAGTCCTTGGGGGCCTCGAAGATGAGGACGATGGTGGAGCCCAGGTTGAACTCCCCCAAGTGTTCACCTTTGCGCATGGCGACCCCCTCGCGGCTGGCGGCGTCAGTGTCGGCGAAGCTGAAGTCGTTGTAGGAGCCCTTGCTGTAGCGGGGGCTGTTGGTGTGCAAGTCCTGCAAAGGGGGGGGGGGGCGAGAAGGAACAGAAACCATAGAGTTGGAATCGGACGCCATGCAGGAATACACAGAACCCAACCCTGCCATGCAGGAATACAAAGGATATTTAAAGATGGTTCTATCATGTCTCCCCTCTCTGTCTTGTCTCCTCTAAGTTCAAGATGGAGGTTACCTCAGGGACCACAGAGTCTCTATGAAGGACCTTCGGATATTTAAAGATGGAGGTTACCTCAGGGACCATAGAGTCCATTTTCTCCAGATATTTAAAGATGGAGGTTCTCTTCAAAGCTAAAAATGGAGGTTACCTCAAGGATCAGCTATATCTTTTCCATTAGGTCCCTTCAGACATTTAAAGATGGCTCTGTCATGTCTTCTTTCCTCCAAGATGGAGGTTACCTCAGGGGCCAACTGTATCTTTTCCATTAAGTCCCCTCAGGTATTTAAAAATGGCTGCATTCTGTCGTCTCTCCTCAAAGCTCAAGATGGAGGTTACCTCAAGGACCACAGAGTCCCTCTTCTATCCCTTCAGATATTTAAAGATGCCTCCTATCATATCTTCTCTCCTCCAAGCTAAAGATGGAAGTTACCTCCAGAACCATACAGTCTCCATGAGTTCCTTTCAGATATTTAAACATGGCTCCTATCATGCCCTTTCTCTGAATTTTCTGAGGTAATGATGGAGGTTACCACAGCGGCCAATTATATTTCATCCATGAGGCCCCTTCAGATACTGTATTTAAAGATGGCTCCTATCATGTCTTCTCTACTCCAAAATGGAGGTTACTTCAAGGGCCATAGAGTATCCCTTCAGATATTTAAAGATGGCTCCTATTGTGTCTTCTCTACTCCAAAATGTAGGTTACCTCAGGGGCCAACTATATCTTTTCCATTAAGTCCCCTCAGATATTTAAAGATGGTTCTATTATGTCCCCTCTCCTCAAAGTTCAAGATGGAGGTTACCTCAAGGACCATAGAGTCTCTAGACATTTAAAGATGGCCCTATCGTGTCTCCTATGGTGCCAACTCTATAGAATTACTGAATTATACAAAAAACCCACGGAACGCGTTTCGCTCTCTGCCTCTCTCACTGAACTGAAAAGATTTTTAAAATTCAAAATGGCCGCCCGTTCTCACCCGGTCGAAATAGATGCGGATGGACCCGACGTTCTGCGCACCGACGGCGGTCAGAGAGAAGAACCCGTGTTTCCAGAACCCCGTGAGGACGACACGTTCGTTGTGGCAGAAGAGCTCCTTGATCCAACGCGTCACGCCAGGGTTGACGGACATCAGCGAACCTGAGAGAAGAGGACGAAAACGTGGATTTAAAAAAACAAAATTATCACGCCGAAACGCACGGAGGAAGACTTCGAAGATGAAGAATAATTATCCGGCGCAATTTCCACAGGAAACCTCTGAATAAATCTTCCCAGAAAACCCTGGCGCAGGTTTTACGTAAATCAGAAAAAACTTGAATATGTCCTCTCTAGGAATATCTAAGTAATCCAGCGCAACTCTATGGTGAAGTTTAACCGAAAGCTGCACCGAAGGACCTAGAGGTTCCTAGAGAGTCCCTCCTTTGGAGTTTCACAACTCACCTGGGAAATGGCGCCGGTGCGAGACTTTCCAGTCGGTGGGCGAATGGAAGCAGTGGTAATCCCCTGGCGCCAAATAGATGACGCAGTGATAGAGTTCATTGCTGTCTTTCGTGACGAGCTGCTTCTGAAAGGAGTCGCGGGATGAAGAGGAGGAGGAGGAGGCTGTGGAAAACGGACGGAAAAGAACGGGTTTAAGAGCCGGAAAACGGGATGTTGCGCAAAAGTGGACAATAGAGGTGCGCTGGAGGACCTAGAGATTCCTAGAGAGGCCACTTTTCTAGGCAATTGTAGATCTTACAGTGTTATTCTAATCAATGGGAAGATATGAGCATAGAGTTTTGATTGATTGATTGAAATTTTATTTATATACCGCCGTTCCTATGATCACGGCGGTTTACAAAACAAAATGAAAATACAATACAGTACAGATTACAGATTCTCCCCCTGGAGAAATGCCGCTCCGGCGGCAAGGAAGAGTCTCTCTGGGCCGCTCCTGCCCAGGTGGAAAGCGGGCGGGCGGGCAGTTAGGGAGGGAGGAGCCTCTTTCTTCAGGCCAGCCCCTGATGGTACTGGGCCAGCCTTCTCTCTCCCTCAGAGGCCGAACGATGACAGTTAGGGAGGGAGGAGCCCTTCAGGCCAGCCCTGATGGTACTGGGGGTCAGCCTTCTCTCTCCCCAGTGGCCGAACGATGACAGTTAGGAGGGAGGACTCTGTGTCTTCAGGCCAGCCCTAGATGGTACTGGGCCAGCCTTCTCTCTCTCTCCTCAGAGGCCGAACGATGACAGTTAGGGAGGGAGGAGCCTCTGTCTTCAGGCCAGCCCCTGATGGTACTGGGCCAGCCTTCTCTCTCCCTCAGAGGCCGAACGATGACAGTATTGATGACAGAGTTGCGGTGGAGGACCTAGATTCCTAGAGATGACACTTCTCTGGACACTTGTAGCTCTTCCAGTGTTATACTATGGAACCATAGAGTTGCCCTGGAGGACCTAGAGAGGACACTTCTCTGGGCATTTGTAGCTCCTCCAGCGTTATACTATGGGACCATAGAGTTGCCTTGGAGGACCTAGAGATTCCTAGAGAGGCCACTTCTCTGGGCGTTTATAGCTCCTCTAGCATTATACTCTGGGACCACAGAGTTGCGCTGAAGGACCTAGATTCCTAGAGAGGACACTTCTCTGATCATTTATAGGCTATAGCTCCTCCAGCATCATTCTATGAGATCATAGAGTTGCCCTGGAGGACCTAGAGATTCCTAGAGAGGACACTCTAGGCATTTGTAGCTCCTCCAGCATTATACTATAGGACCATAGAGTTGCCCTGGAGGACCTAGAGATTCCTAGAGAGGACACTTATCAAGGCATTTGTAGGTCCTTCAATGTTATTCTATGGGAAGATGTGACCATAGTTGCACTGCAGGACCTAGAGATTCCTAGAGAAGACACTTCTGTAGGCATTTGTAGCTCCTCCAGCGCTACTCCACGGCGGAAATCCAAGATGGTGTCCATCCAACTGGTTCCCACAATGAATCCCACCTCGAATGAAGCATTAAAATTAACAATTGGGTGGAAATTTGGACGGCGGCATCAACAAAGCGCCACGCAACTGCGCAGTCTGAGGCGGCGGCGACTCACCCGGTTTCTTTTTGGGGTTCTCTTTACAAGCGTGAGGCCCCAGGAAGGATTCAAGCGAGTAAGTGATGCCTTTGACTTGCTCCACCTCGCAGTTCTTCACCTGACCGAAACTGAGGATCTTCCCGTCCGATGGGCTGATCTGCGGAGAAAAATTGTGACTTTCGATAAATTTATAATTTATAAAATAAATTAATTTATATTAAATTTATATCGATTCATAAATGTAATATATTAATTGTGGATTTATTTATAATCAAATAAATTTATAAAAATTTATTTATTTATAAAATAAATTAATTTATATTAAATTTATATTAATTTAATAAATTGATCATGCCGAGGCCGCTCGAAGAAACACCCACTGGAAGGAGGATGAGGAGGAAAACAAAGTTCATCGTAGGAGGACGGGGTTTCCTCCGTCACACTCACCACACTGTGTGACCCGCAGATCGGCCTGGCCTGGGGCTTGAGCTTCCTCCGGAAAAACTCGCTGAGGTTGCGGTAGTGGTGGAGGTCCTCTACGGCTGCCTCTTTCATGTTGACCCCGAAGGTCCAGATGTAGAGGCTGAGGATGGGCTTCCGGAGCCAGGTCGGCAACTCAACGCTGTTCAGGCGGCCCCAGGCCCGGGAGAGGAGCCGCGTTGGGACGGACTTGTACAGCGACACCTAGCAGGGCACAAAGACGGAGGTGATAATGGGCATCAGAGTCCAATACCTCCCCTGTCTCACTTTTGGGGGATATGAATCGGTCCTTCAAACCCAGGACAACCAGTGCTGCGCAGCGGTTCGAGCGTCGGGTTACGACTGTGCAAGACCTGGGTTCGAATCCTATGAATCCACCTATATTTTATTCATCCTATTTTCCTGAGGGTCTCTCACTCGCAGGGATCGACAATTAATTTATTAATTAATATTTATAAATTAATATATACGAATATAAACAAATATAAATATGTATAATTAATATTTATAGATATAAATATGGCTTTGCAAGATCAAGTCGAAGATTGCTTATAAATATAAATAAATATAAATATATAATTAATATTTGTATATATATATATATATGTATTTATATATAATTAATATTTATAAATCTATACATTTATAAATTGATATAAATTATATTTATAAAAATTTATTTACCGATAAAAATAATTATTTATAATTATTAATTGTTTATAATTATTTACATTAAATTTATATTGATTTATAACAGGGGTAGGCAACCTATGGCCAGCGGGCCGGATCCGGCCCGGCGAGACCTTGGGACCGGCCCCAGCCTGGTCCTGCCACCGATTGCCGCTGGGGCCTTTGGCCTCGAGCGTCGAGGGCAAGGGGCCTTTGGCCTAGCCGGAATGGGAAGAGAGCGGGCAAGCGGGGGCAAGGGGTGGCAAGTCGGTGGACAAGCAGGGGGGCAAGCTGTGGGTCGAGGGGGGCAAGCGGGGGCCAGAGGCGTGGCAAGGGCGTGCCTTGTTTATAGAAGGCCGCAGAAAACAGCATTTACAGTAATATTAATATTTGTTAACAAAAATTTAGCAATTTTTCGTGTGTCCCCATTTTTTTAACAAAGTGCCCTCCTATATTCATATATATATTAATTATTTAATTAGTTATTTTTTGGATTAGGCCCCCATGATGTTGTAGGGCCAGCAACTCCGGCCCCCGGGTCAAAAGGGGCCTACCCCTGATTTTATAATTTTAATAAATTAATGGTGAATTTATTTATAAGCAATTTTAAAAAAGTATTCTTTATTAAAACTACTTTTTAAAAATGGATTTTTTTATAAAAATAATTAATTAATTAACAGTAATATTTAGTATTCACTATAAATTAAAATTGTAAAGTAATCATCGAATTCCTTTACAATCAATAATTCATAAGTATAGATCTAAAAATAATTATATTTATACCACATAAGTAGGTTTGCAAGACTGAGCAGCTCTGTGGATAACTTAAACGAAGTATTCTTATGATCTAATTGTTAGGTTAATGCAAAAGCAATTATCAATCAAAATTGGGTTAATATAGTTTATAAAGAGAGACTCTGGATTTTTCACGGCCTGAAGCTTGAATTAACTAATTATATCTTATCTATTATAAAATCAATTAGAACTGTTAATATAAATTCATATTAGGAACGGAGCAATTAACGGCGGCGCCGGGGTGGTCGTCCATCATTTCCGTCGTAGGAAGGGCGGCGAGATCAAAATTTTCACACACAACTGGCGTTAATCGCGTGTACGGCGACGGGTTATTAGCATTGCTTTGCCGATTGCAGTCACATTCCGGGATCTAGGTCCTATAAAAAACAATAATAAAAACGCAAAATATATCTCCCAAAGGCGTAAATTGTCAAAGGGATGGCGAAGTTGAGTTTAACACAGAACTGTATTTTTGCTGGTGTGTGCAAAGTTTGCGACGGCTGCCATGTCTGTTGCACTGCAGTAAACGTTTGGTTTCCGTTGAGGCTCAGAACAGAGGCGTGACAATAGAAAAGGGTGAAATTCGAACCCAGGTCTCAACGGCAAGACCGTGTCAACGCCGCCGCAGCACGGTCACATGTACTCACCCTGCTCATAGGCGTCCATCAGGGGGATCTGACCCTGGGGAAGTGGCTTATGCGCAGAAGGGCAGGAGGTTAAATAGAGGAACGGCCAGCGGCCAGGAGCCGCGCTCAAAGGGGGGTTGGACATGCAGCTCAGCTGCCCCAGTCTCCGCCTCAACGCCAGCTGCGGGAATTGCAACCTACAAACGCCATGGTTACACACACGACACAACAAAGGACAAACAAACAAACAACAACGGGCAGCGGGTCCCGAGTTCGAGTCCTCTAAGCGCTAAAGGAAACTTCGATAAAAGCGGCTCCTTTTTAAAAAATTGAGCAATTTTAAATCCTCGTCCTCTGTCTTTAGCGGAAATATTTTCTAGCAGCATCACATTGAAGAGGAAAGAATGGGATAGAAAGACACAGCGTTCGGGGCTAAGAGTGATGCTTAGGGACTCGCTTCTGACTCTAGGATCCTAATGTATTTTATTCCTGCAGGCAGAAGGAGATTTGGACTCTATGGCCCGTAGGTATCCCTTCTGAGTCTGGGATCCTATGTATCCTGGCATGGCAAAGGAGGGCTGGACTCTTAATGGCCCTTAGTAGTCACTTCTGAATCTGGGATCCTATGTTATTCCTGCATGGCATGAAGGAGGGTTGGACTCTATGCCCTTAGTAAGTCCTTCCTGAACTAGGATTCGATGTATTCCTGCATGGCAAAAGGAGGGTTGGACTATATGTCCCCGGTAGTAGTTCCTTCGGACTCTAGGAATTCCTCCTATGTATTCCTGCCATAGCAGAAGGAGGGTTGGACTATATACGGCCCTTAGTGGTCCATTCGGACTCTAGGATCCTATGTATTCATGCATGGCATAAGGAGGGTTGGAACTATACGGCACTTATTAGTCCCTGTCTGACGCTAGTGTCCCGATGTATTCGTCCATGGCACAAGAGGGTGGGAACTATATGGCCCTTAGTAGTCCCATTCGGAACTCTAGGATCCTATGTATTCCTGCATGGCAAAAAAAAAAAAAAAAAAAACAAAGAAGGGTTGGACTATAATGGCCCTTAGTAGTCCCTTCTGACTCCTATGTCCTATGTATTCGTCCATGGCACAAAGAGGGTTGGACTAATATGCGCCGTAATAGTCCCTGCGGACTCTAGGATCCTATGTATTTCCTGGCATGGCACAAAAGGGTTGGACGCTAGGGCCCTTAGTAAGTCCCTTCTGAGTCTGGATCCTAATGTATTCCTGGCATGGCAGAAGGAGGGCTGGACTCTATGGCCCTAGTATCCCTTTGACTCTGGATCCTATGGTAGTCCGGCATGGCAGAAGGAGGGTTGGACTCTATGGCCCTAGTAGTCCCTTCTGACTCTAGGATCCTATGTATTCCGTCTGGCAGAAGGAGGGTTGGACTCTATGGCCCTTAGTAGTCCCTTCGACCTCTAGGGATCTGATGGATGCCTGCATGGAAGAAGAGGGTTGTACTATAAGACCCTGAAGTAGCCCCTTCTGACGCAGGATCTTAGGTAAGTCCTGCAATGGCAGAAGGAAGGTTTGGACTTTATGGCCGCTCAGTAGTCCTGTCCGACTTCTAGGATCGTATGTATTCCCTGCATGGCTATCTCTTTTCACACTCATCCTTCCTCCTCCTATCGCAGACCATTGAATGCTACCTTTTCCCCCGAACCGGCCGCGATCTTCCCCGTAAACGCCGAACGAGCGTTGGCCGACACGGATCCCACGCCATCGACGGACCTGAACCGGGCTCTCCTATTACGGGGACCCTGGGCAGCCAGATCCCTCCACGTTTGGTTGCGAGGAGTGGCGGGTCCCCACCGCCACCGCTGCCCACCGCCGTTCGCCGGCCGCACCTCCGCGGCGGCCAGATCCTAACCTTGGGGCAGGTCACCGCGCGAAGAAGGGAGGAAGGAAGAAGAAGAAGAGGCCGTCCGGCGCGGGGGAAAAGAAGAATAAGGAGGTACGGAAAAAGCATTTCTCACCAATTTCGCGCCGCGGTGCGGATCCGGTCCTCGCAACGAGCCAGAATTGGCACATACGGTGCGGCGTCCGGGTCCGAAGACACGCAAAGGCACCGTCGTTGCGCAGGAGGAGAGGAGGAAACGCAGGAGGCCACAGCTGCGGCAGCATTCGTTTCCGAGTAGGCTGCTCGTTCCTCGCCGGCCTGCCCTTAGCGCCAGATGCTATGGCAAACCAAACAGGCATTGTGTTATGGCCGCGGCCGCCACCGCCGGCTGTAGCAGACAAAGCGCTCGACCGCCCACGGAGGCCCTGCAAAAAAATCGCTGATTGTGTCTATTATTGCGCGCGGCGGCGCGCACAGCACCGCCCGTTGTCGTCTCCGCTCTTATGCGCTGCCGGCAGCATGAAAGGCAACGGCGTCCGGCAACGGTGGTTGGGGGCGTCCGCCTTTCCGGGTGACCTTTGTCCGTGATCCCAAGACCTAGGCTTCCAGGAAAGGCCTTTGTCTGGGTTGTAATAGGGAGATAGAGAGGAGAGAGCCAAGGTCCAGACAGGAGTCGAACCCTGGGCACAAAAGCAATGGGCCCGCAATGGCCCTCCTCTCAGCTGAGAGACTGGAAGGGTCCCTCTCTCTGTCCTCCAACGAGCTATCTAGCCATCATTCATCCATCCATCTCTATCTATCTATCTATCTATTATATCTATCTATCTATCCATCCATCCATCTAATCTATCTTCCATACCGTGAATGTATGTATGTAGCTATCCGCCCGCCCTCCCTCCCTATCCATCCATCACCATATCTCCAATCATCCAGCCTCCATCCTCCTCCTCCCTATCTATCTATCTATCTATCTATCTATCTATACATCCTTCCTCCTCCCTCCCGATCATCTCCATATCTCCATCCATCCATCCATCTATCATCCTCCCTAGCTATCTATCTATCTATCTATCTATCGATCTAGCTAGCTCTGTATCCATCCATTCGCCTGTCTATTGATTGTCCCATATTTAGCTATAATATCAATCCTATCCTCTATATCGTCTATCCATCCATCTTCCGATATGTATTCGGTCCATCCATCCATCCTCCCTAGCTATCCATCCAGCAGCCAAGCTCTAAGCTAGAATCTTCTGATCTATCTATCTATCTATCTAATCTATCTATCTCTCCAACCCATCATTAATCCATCCATACTTCTTCCTCACTAGCTATCTTATCTATCCATCCTCCACATCTCCATTCATCCATTCCCATCTATCTATCTATCTATCGATCTATCTAGCTATGTTTATCCATCCATCCTATTAATCCATCCATCCATCCTTTCTTCCTCCCTATCTATCTATCTATCTATCCATCCTCCATATCTATCCATATCTCTACTATTTATATTACAGAAAGAGCAAGGAAAGCCCTGACTTTGCAAGACCTGAGCGGAGCCGCGGATCACAAAATGGCTGCCGGAGCAATAAGGACAAAGACCAAGACACATATACACATATATATATACACACACATATAAGAGAGGGATTAAAGACCCAGATAATAATGATAGAGAACACAAGGGTTGTGACTCTGCAAGACCTGAGAGGACTACACACACACACACACACACACACACACACACACACACACCATTAATAGGGTTTGCGGTTTGAGACTTGGGTTCGAATCATAGCCCCAAATCTTTTCTAGGCACACTTCCAATAATCAATAGACTCCCCAAACCTTCAAATAGTCAATAGACCTCCCCCAGATCATTTCTAGGTGCGCTTCCGAGATTAAGATTAGGATTAAGGTGTACTTCCAAAAGGACTGGAGGAGGAGGAGGGGAAGGAGGACCGGACGCTGGGGACCGAGTTCCCAAAACTCAATCAATAATCAATCATCGTTGGGTTATTAAATCGATTGCTCAGGTCTTGCAAAGTCGGAGTCCGGCTCTATCTGTAGTATTAACAAAAAAAGGATCTACGTAAATCAAGCAAGGGATTAACCAGGTTTTTGGAAAGCGAGGGATTATTCAGGTCTTGCGAAATCAGGGCCGAGGGCTCCCCGACTCGTACCTGGAAACGTGGACGGCTTTAAGTCTGAACTGTCTTCTCACCGGGTTTGAGTTTGCTGCCTCTTCTTCGGAGAAGCGGGAAGGGTTTCGTGACGGCGGTCTATCCTCCGACGAGATCTCTGTGCAACAAAGTCCCAGGACGGTTGAGTCCGATCTCACGGTCTCTTTGTCCAGATATGGAGAGATAACGGGAAACGGGAGAGATAATAATAATAATAGCGGGAACTAGAGAGATAGCAGGAACCGGGTAGTGGAGTGATAACGGGAGTTGGAGAGATAACGGGAACTGGAGTGATAACAGGAACCAGAGAGATAGCGGGGACGGGAGAAATAACGGGAGCCGGAGAGATAACAGGGAACCGGAAAGATAATGGGAACCGGAGAGATAACGGGAACTGGAGAGATAACGGGAACCGGAAAAGTAACAGGAACTGGAGAGGTAATGGGAGTAATAATGGGAACCGGAGAGATAGCAGGAACCGATACCGGAGTGATAACGGGAGCCAGAGAAATAACAGGAACCGGAGAGATAAAATGAACCGGAGAGTACGGGAACTGGAGGGTTTGACAGGAACTGAAGAGATAACGGGAACTGGAGAGATAACAGGAACGGTGGACCCCGTCTGCGCCTTTCCCCCGGAGGCTTTTTATAAGCGAGAGGCTCCTGCGAGGAATGCGGTGGGCGGACAGCAGAGGAGCAAGTCTCCTCCTCTTCCTCCTCATCCAAGAAACCTCCTTCCCCTCAATGGGTCCTTTCTCTCTCCGGATGGCTGACTGGGCAGCTTTCTAACGGTCAGCTTTGTCCAGTTCCCCTCTGGCCGCCCCGCCGCCCGCCCCCTCGAGGAGGACGGCGAACCTGCTCGCCCCGCGTGGGGTGTGTAAATGTATGTGTAAGCGTAAGTCAAGGCACACGGAGTCCTCCCAGAAGCGGGTTTTGCGCAACTCACTGACCCCGAGATCGAGTTACGGACAGAGAGAGAGAGAGAGGGAGAGGTCTATTTTTAGAACGGGGCCTAAAAAAAGACTCACGTTTGCTTATCTATTTATTCATTACATCAATGAATGGAAGGAAGAACACATGGTTTCACAACCGGGATTCGAACCCGTGACCGGCCCTAGGGACCGATTGCGATACTCCGGTCGATTCACACTATCTCAGCCTCAGAGGAAAGTCGACACAAATCCCGCTCAGAAACAAATCGTACTCCCCCCCCAAAAAAAAGGGATCTATGTTAATCAAGCGAGGGATTACCCAGTATTTTTGCGAAGCAAGGGATTATTCGGGTTGAAGATGCCAGATTAGGATTTCGGGAGACCAGGGTTCAAATCCTTGCTTCAGCCTAGCGAGTTGCTCTCTCTCGGCCTCAAAGGACGTCCAACGCAAAACAGACGCCGGCCTGGTTATTATATTTCGGATGTCACCCCAGTCACTGGGTCCAGACTGGTCACTGCGGTCACTCCCTGGCATCCACCCCGGTGATTTAAAGGACAGCCTTTAAGGGACGTACAAACCCGAACTCGGTGCCCTCTCGACGGGATCACCCACCGGTCAAGCGCGGCCGGATTCTGGATGGTTGTCAGGTACTTGGCTTGTCAAAGGAGGGCGTCACGGGCATCATTGCTCCCGTCGGAGATCTCGAACCTGCCGCTGCCGTCGCATGCTTTGGTGTCTTGTGTCGTGCCAAAGTTCGCCGGGTTTCTTCAGACCCTTATTTGCGAAAAAGGGGGATAACATAGCTCAAAGGACAGAGAAGGGATTTAGGAGCTTCCATAATTAACCCGCTCTTCGTTAGCTGTGATTGGAAACCTTAGAGGGCTTTAAAGGAGAAACAGCGGCAAACGAATGGAATAAAGGAAGCGACGGCGCCAAAAGTGACGCGAATTG
>NC_056528.1:29580803-29581896 GCF_019175285.1 Sceloporus undulatus
TTGCAAGACCTGAGTAGTCCCTGGCTTTGTAAGACCTGTGTAGTCCCTAACTTTGAAAGACCTGAGTCGTCCCTCACTTTGCAAGACCTGAGTAGTCCCTCACTTTGCAAGACCTGAATAGTCCCTCACTTTGCAAGACCTTAGTAGTCCCTCACTTTGCAAGACCTGAGTAGTCCCTCACTTTGAAAGACCTGAGTAGTCCTTTGCTAGACCTCAGCGGTGGACGATACATTTCTCGTTCGTACGGCTGCAATGACACAAAAAAGTCTCGACGGCGCATCATAACAACAACAACAACAACAACAAAGCATTAAGGATCGAGTTAATACTTATATTAATGACGGAGGCCTTGAGCGGCGGCACAAAGGGAAATCGCATAAACCTTTACGCTTTTTTGGCAAGCGGCGGTCGGAATTGGCACCGCAGTCTTTCCCGAATTGAGGAGCCGAAGGAAGGGGGGGAAACACACGTTTCCTGTGTCAATATTTTTGAGCCAAGGGTCCAAGAGTTTATTCCTTATCGGGCGCAAACCTTTGGACTCTTGTTTTCCGTCCCAAAAGCGGAGCGATCCGCTTCCCTCTCTAAGATGAAACCAATCAATCAATATATTGGCAATTTATTTACTACTTTATCTAATTTATACAAATAGGCATAATTTATCTGATTTATATATAATATAATATTTATTTAATCTTTATCTAAATTATATACAATAAAATGTATTACATTATATTATATTTAAATCAGATAAATTATATTATATTATATATTATATTATAAGATTATATTATATATTAGATTAAAAATGATCAAAACGGCGTGAATATTTTATTTTTGATGTATTTTGCGTAATAATAAGATATTATTATAATTATATAATTGTATATAATAAATTATATATATATATAATATAATATTAATAAAAATATGTCAAAATTAAATAATAATTATTATTTTATTCTATAATAATTATAATTTTATAATAAAATAAAATTAATACTGTATACGTAATATAATGAAAACACAACAAAAATAAAATATTATTGTTCTATTATAAATAATAATTACATAATTATATATAAATATATGTAAT
>NC_056528.1:29581996-29589736 GCF_019175285.1 Sceloporus undulatus
ATTAGATTAAAAATGATCAAAACGGCGTGAATATTTTATTTTTGATGCATTTTGATGCATTTTGCGTAATAATGAGATATTATTATAATTATATAATTGTATATAATAAATTATATATATATAATAATAATATAATATATATATAATATATAATAATATAATAATATATAATAATATATATAATATAATGTCAAAATTAAAGTAATTATTATTTTATTATATAATATCATTATAATTATATAATTATATATTATAAATTAATTTATAATATTATACGTGTCAAAATAAAAATATTTGTGCCGTTTTCATCGTTTTTTAAGTGCAGAAAGGAGATGCGGAAAGGACCTTTAAGTAGGCAAACAGTGGTTTCGAAAGAGGTAAATGACGAGTAAACAATTACTTTCGAAAGGAGTAAACGATAAGTAAACAAATGATAATTTCGAAATTTTACGAAGAGGGCGAGCGATCGTTAAACAAACAACAACAAACAATGAGGAAATCCGTAAGTAAACAAACAATTATTCCAAAGTCTCCTGAAGGGATAAAGGCTCTTGCGGTATTTTTCCCGTTCTCACAAAATGGCCGCCGGCAGTCGCAAAACGCCCGTTAGAAACATCCGAACGCAATCCCAAAATGCAATTTTTGAACACCGTCGAGAAGCATACAGTTGTTTAGAGACTTCCAGAAAACTCCTCTATCGCTCAAAAAATGCACTTCTTGCGCGCCAAAACGTGCTTTGCACAACTCGCACCAAACCTGCGCAATTTGAACTTGAATCTGTGCCGTTGTTTGCGGGAAAGCTTACTAGCGCCTTAAACCAAACCGAGACGCGATGTTCAATCCGCCGAAACGAGACTTTCCACCTGAAATTGAGAGCAGCGCGGGAATTACGAAAAATACGTAATGACTTACCTCCCAGTCGCTCGCAATTTTTGGAGGGATCTCGACACCTGAATTCTCCAGCTGCTTCTCCTTGTGTTTTTCGTATTGTCGGTATCCGGCATAACCGCCACCAGTGGCCACCAGGAAGTGAAACGGCCGCAGGCGCGGGAGACTGCGCAGCGGCGCGGTGTGGAGGCTGCGCTGGTCTGTAACGGAAAGAAGACGTCGCTTAATAATAATAATGCTACAGTGGTCCCTCCATATTGGCTGCGAATGCGGAAAATTGCGCTGGAGGACCTACAAATGCGTAGGGAAGTGTCCTCCCTAGGAATCTCTGGGTCCTCCAGCACAACTCTATGGTCATATCTTCGCATAGAATAACACTGGAGGACCTACAAATGCTTACAGAAGTGTCCTCTCTAGGAATCTCTAGGTCCTCGAGTGCAACTCTATGGTCATATCTTTGCATAGAATAACACTGGAGGACCTACAAATGCCTCTCTAGGAATGTGTGTGTCATCTTGCGCAACTAGAAAACAATAATTCTTACCGGCGAATAAAAACGAAGGGAGCGTCCGCCTCCCAAGCGCCGGCGCCCCGCAGAGGTTTTTGGCACCCCTCGGGACGCGTTTATTTCCCGGATTTCGCGATTGACCGCCACAACTGCCGAAGAGGGCGTCGCTGCATAGAAAAGGAGATTAAAAAATATGCATAAATTAAAGAAATTAACGTAAAAATACACACAAATTTAAAAAGTACACATAAATACACAGTGGTTGTGGATGATGGGAGCTGCAGTGGTTGGGATTATTGAGGTTTAAGGGGCTTCTGGAGGCTATAAAGAACAAGAGGAGCTCCTCTCTTTCTTCCTCTTAGCTTCAAAGTACTGTATTAGTACTGCAACTCCCAGCATCAAGCCCACTGTAAAGGATGATGGGATTCGAAATCCCTGGGATTATTTCTGAAGGCACTGCCTGCGGACGTCATAAAAGAAAGGGAGCTACGCACACGAACAAACACAGAGCCCACTCTTTTAAAAGGCATTAATGGATTGCGACTCCCATCACAACCCCAATTGTAAGGGGATGATGGGAGTTGCAGTGTCCAAGGTTTCTGACAGGAAACAACCTTCTAGAAACCAAAGTACAAAAGGTTAAGGAGCTTCTGACACAACATTCCTTCTATTCAACAGTGGACCGCGACTCCCATCAACTGTAAGGGGATGATGGGAGTTGCAGTGGCCAAGGTTTCTGACAGGAAACAACCTTCTAGAAGTCATAAAAAGCATAGGAAACTCCTCACACATCAGTGGACTACAACCTCCATCACAAAACCAAATGTAAGGGGATGATGGGATTTGCAGTGGCCAATAATCCCGACAGGAAAGAACCTTCTAGAAACCAAAATAGAAAGGGTTAAGGAGCTTCTATCACAACGCTCTTTCCGATCAACAGTGGATCAAACTTCAGGGGATGATGGGAGTTGTAGTCCACTGGTGGCCACGTTTCTGACAGGAAAGAACCTTCTAGAAGTCATAAAAAAGGGAAAGTCTCCTCAGACAACAGCATTTGTTTTTAAATGACTACAACACCCAGCATTTCAAAAACAACATCCCAATGGCAATGGATGATGGGAGTTGTAGTCCTCGACCCATTCCTGAGGGGAAACTGTCATGAATAAATAAAATTATATACCCTGTTTTGTCGTACCTTTTCCCTCCTCCTCCTCCTCCTCCATTATTTCTCCTCAGGAGAAGAAGGGTCGCCTTTTTCCCGCCAAAAGGCCTCAGCGCCATAAAGAAGGCCGCCATGGCCGCCATTTTGTCTCCCCCCCTCAGAAACTCAATTGCGGCCTAGTCGTAATTTTCGCCCCTCGGTCCTCCTTTTTCCCCGGCCTCGCTTTCCTTCTCTCCTCCGAAGGAGATTAATAATAAAGGTACCAAAGGGGCGGGCCCAGCCGCAAAGGAGGGAGGGGAGGAAGGGCGGCTAGGCCCAATCCCCGGCCTCGAGTAGGCGGCCCAAGCCGGGGACCCTGAGGCGAAGGGCGGCTTCGCAAAGGGCCCTCCCTCGGGAAGAATGTTGCAAAGGGAACACGAGGCAGGGCGTCTCAGAGGGGCCCAAAATGAACCTCAAAGTCATAATTACATACACACACACACATATATATTTAGGAAAAGGAAGTTTTCACACAGTGGGTATGTGTGTAAATATAGATAGATACATAGTAATTACATAGTTATAAATATGTAAATGTCTCTATGCATAATGTGTGTGTGTGTGTATAAACATAGATAGATAGATAGATAGATAGATAGATAGATAGATGTGTGTGTGTTTGTGTGTCATGCATATATGTAAACAAACATATAAATATATATATATAGATAGATAGATATATGTGTGTGTATGTGTATGTAAATATATATGTGTGTGTGATTGCATACACATATATGCCTACGCAGTACATATCCATATATATCTACATGGCTGGTTTTATATATATATATAAAACCATGTGTGTGTGTGTGTATGTATGTATATATCATATATAAAAATATATAGATATGTATGTGTTTGTGTAGGTATGCATATATGTGTATGCATATACAAATAGATATAAATATATACAGTATAGATATAAATAAGTATATGTGTGTTTACGCATATATGTGTATGAGTGTGTGCGTTCCTATACACACACACACACATATGGACATATGCATTAAAGGAAGGTTCCACAGTTCCTTGCTGTCAAATCTTTAATTCTGACATTTTAACTCCATTCTTGCTGATGGTCAACACTGAACCGCTGCTGCGTTGTCCACTCCATGGCCAGAAATATCCTCCGGCCACTGACCGCTGACCTCTCCTTTGTGTGTTTTTCCCTCACACAGATCTTTTTCCGCAGAGAGTGATCAAAATACAGTAATCTGAATTTCCCAATTGAGAACCAGCCATTATGAAGGCATTACTCCTTCTACTTCTGCATTTCCTCTTGGCCTCCCTTGCTCACTGTTCCTCAGGTAAGGCCTCTAAACACTAATTAAGCAACCTGTTAATTATAATCAAGGTTGTTTTTGCGCCCAAGGCGTATCCTGCGCCATTCCTACGCCGTTTCGCAAGCCTTTTTTTCTCTCTCCAAATACACATTTATTATGAAAACTGAAGTGCGTCTACTACACCTTATAAATAATCCAGTTTTGCCACCGCTTTCACAGGAATTGTGGGATTTGTAGTCTTTTTGCTTCATTTGTAAGCTTTAGAGGCACCCAGATAAAGGTAAATATGTTGCAAAATAAACTACAAATTCTCTATCAAGATTGAAAATCACATAATTTGTAAGGTGTAGATAGAGCTAAATCTCTCACAAAAAGACTACAAATCCCACAATTCCATGGGGCAGAGCTATCTTGGTTGAAAACTACTATTTATAAGGTGTAGATGGAGCTAAATATCTCACAAAAGACTACAATTCCCACAATTCTGTGGGACAACCACATTGTTTATAAGGTGTAGATAAGGCTAAATATCTCACAAAAGACTACAAATCCCACAATTTTGTGCGACAACCGCATTGTTTAGAAGGTGTAGATACGGCTAACTATCTCACACAAAAGACTACAAATCCCACAATTCTGTTATTTATAAGGTTTAGAGGCCACCAGATAAAGCCGAATACCTCAAAGAAAAACTACAACTCTCACAATTCTCTGTCATGATGGCTTCAAACCTACAGAATTGTGGTATTTGTAGTCTTTTTGTGAGATAGCCTGCTTTATGTTGGTGCATCTAAGCTTTATAAATAATGGGGTTTTCAACCTTGATGGCTCCGTCGCACAGAATTGTGAGATTTGTAGTTTTTGTGAGGTATTTAGCCTTATCTGGGTGCCAAAGAATTGTGGGATTTGTAGTTTTTAGCGACATATTGCGCTTTCTCCCCCAAAACTCTGGTCTTTTCCAGGTGTTTTGGATTTCAGTTGCGACGCAGTCCTCCATTTTGAGCTTTACAAAATGGCTGACGATATCGCGTTCTCTCTCATCAGGGAAGAAGATAAGATGGTGCACTTTATCGGACGCGGAGCAGAGGAAGTGCTCCGATTTGTCCAGAGCGCTGGTGGCCATCTTGACGCTGACGGACACCACTGCGTTTGGCCGCGTCTCCTGCATCCGGATGCGCAACACACGCGACTGCGTCGACAAGATTAGGGTGAGCACCCCCACCATTGAGCCTTCCTTCGAGGCCTGCGTTCGAATCCTCACCTCCAGGATTTTAATTAACCTTTTAATTAGGGCGGAACCGAGAGCAGACAATAAATTGGTGCAATGGCGGAAGCGTTGCTGTCCCGAGGCGTGTTTTTCGAACTCGGCGCCTGCCTATTACCACATACTAATTAACTAATTACATTTCGCCATGATCGGACGCCGAGTTCGAAACCTCGTCGGACCGGAATGACTTGTAATGAGGAAACAATCCAGACAATCATCCATCTTTCGTTCTTTCGTTCTTTCATTCTTTAGGCAAATAAGGCTGACGCCGCTTCCTTGGACGCCGGGGACGTTTATTCCTGTGCAAATCTCCACGGCTTGACCGTCGCGGCGAAGGAGGTTTACGCGGAAGGTCGGTTTTTATTGTGCACAAAAGGAGTAGTCGTATCCCAAAATTCGACAGAATTTGACCATAGAGATCAGGCTGGAGAACCCACAGATGCCTAGAGTGGCATTCTCTCAAGTCCTCCAGCGCAACTCTATGGTCATTATATGCCCCGCTGGAGGACCTACAAATGCCTAGAGAGACTCTATGGGCACCATCTGCCTCAAATTGACCATAGAGATCACACTTTAGGAAACTACAGCGCAACCTTATCGTCAACACCTGCCAGAAGGTGAGCATAAAAACCATGCTTTTAATGCCTAGAGAGGGGTCCTCTCTAGGTCCTCCAGAGCAACTCTATGGTCAACATCTGCCATAAGGTGACTGTAGAAACCATGCTTCGAATGCCTAGAGAGGTGTCCTCTCTAAGTCCTCCAGAGCAACTCTATGGTCAACACCTGCCATAAGGTGAGCATAGAAACCAGGTTTCAAATACCTAGATAGGCATCCTCTGTAGGTCCTCCAAAGCAACTCTATGGTCAACACCTGCCATAAGGTGAGCATAGAAACCAGGTTTCAAATGCCTAGAGAGGCGTCCTCTCTAGGTCCTCCAGAGCAACTCTATGGTCAACATCTGCCACAAATTGACCGTAGTCATGACGCTGGAGGACCTACAAATGCCTAGAGAGGACTTCTCTTTGGGACTCTATATCCTCCAGCGCAACTCTATGGTCAATCGGATTTAGTTTCATACGGATACGTTTCGAAAGCGGCTTCCTGCCTCTCTATACTTACGGTTTCACCAGGGAACTGCGTCTTCGCCGTGGCAGTTGTGAGGCGCGGGACGCCACGCAACATCCATGCGCTGAAAGGGTCGCGGAGCTGCCACAATGGCGCAAGATGGACGTCTGGCTGGAGCATCCCTTTGGGCTTCCTGTTGTCCAGCGGTGACCTGGTATGGGACAAAGACCGGCCCCTCAGACGCGGTGAGTGCATTGGCCACCATCTTGCGTCCAGCCTTTGCCGCCATTTTGAGACCATGCATCTCCATGCTACATAACTGCGCTTTATTTTTAATTAAGCGCGCAATTTATATCAGTTATTCTTCGTTTTACGCAGCAGTCGCCGACTATTTCAACGCCAGCTGCGTCCCCGGTGCTGGCGACCTGCGCCTTTGCGCACTTTGCCGTGGCGTGAAGTCTTACCTCCCGGACAGGAACCACTTCTGCGAAACCAACGGCGACGAGCCGTTTTACGACTCCGAAGGCGCCTTCAGGTGCGGATTTACACTTACTTCCTTTGCAGTTCGGATTGTGCACTCGACGTGGAAATGTTGGTCAGCATCCGTTTCACCGCAGCAGCTAAAAACCCAGTTTATTTAACGCATACACAGAAGGGTAAATGCCTTGTGAAATTAAAAATCCCGTTGTGGCAAAAATGGCATCATACTAAAATATTTTGTCCGCCATTTGAAAAAGCGTCCGTTCGAATCAGCGGCTTTTTTGCGCACTCTTCGTATTTCGAATTGATAGTCGCAATAAAGTTCTTTTTTATGGCCTTTTTTATGGGCTTCTAATGATTATAATTATAATATACGAAGCTCATATAAAAACGCAACAAGGATGCCGTTTTTGTTTTTGCGCCTGCAGGTGCTTGGCGTCTGGCGCGGCAGACGTGGCGTTCCTGGATCACCTGGCGATCGTTAACGCCTCGGGTAAGTATTATTTACGACCCTGTTATTCAGTATTCACCCTAAAAGACCCACAATCCGCCCATTTTTGCACAGCCTACGAAATTTACGCCGTTTCCTCCATTTTGTTCATGTTTAATTTCCTCGTTAAGAGTCAGACCAAGAAAGCTTTGCACTGCTGTGTGCGGACGGATCGACGGCGCCGTTGACAGATTACACCACTTGCAATCTCGGCCGTGGTCCGGGACGTGCCATCGTTACGCGCCGAAGCTTCCGGAAGATCGCCGTGAAATTTATCACCGTCGTCCAGGTAATTTTGGGGGGCAGAAATACTTTTATCTGGGATTCTATGTATTCCTGGATATATTCTATGTATTCCTCCATGGCAGAAGGACGGTTGGACTCTATGGCCCTTAGTAGTCCCTTCCGACTCTAGGATCCTATGTATTCCTCCATGGCAGAAGGAGGGTTGGACTATATGGCCCTTAGTAGTCCCTTCCGACTCTAGGATCCTATGTATTCCTGCATGGCAGAAGGAGAGTTGGACTCTATGGCCCTTAGTAGTCACTTCTGACTCT
>NC_056528.1:29589761-29604997 GCF_019175285.1 Sceloporus undulatus
AAGCGAAAGGAGGTTCCGTACCGTGGAAAAATGACGGTGTTCAGCGGCGCGGCGAACGCGCGATCCTTATCCGTCCCGCTGCGCCAAACGTGTGTGTGTGTGTTTGTGTGTGTGTATTATATCATATATATAATTATATATCCCATTTTTTTTGCGCCGTAATAACAAATTGTTGGGCGTTCCCGTTCCTCCTCGCGCTTCCCGCGGGCCTTAACAAAATAAAACACGCAGACGCAGAAAAGAGAAAAATTACACGAATGTCTGCCTGAAATTACGGAATCGATTGAACCCAGGACCCTTTCTAGAAGAAATGAGAAACAAATAAGGTCTTATTCTCTTATCGTTTCATAAATCTATTCACGGTTTTGCGCTGCGGGAAATTTCCGTGCCGCTTTTTACGGGACGTCCCCACCACAAAAACCTAAACATTTCGGGTGGGGGTGTTTTTTAAAATTGGATTTACGTTTTAATAAGAGAAACAAATACGAATTCGAATTTTGCGCCATTTAATTATTGGAATAATTTTAAATGTTAAATAAAAAAGAAAAATTAATCGTTTCGAAATTTTGTGGTTTGGCGTTTTATTTTGCGGCTATTTCAAATTTTATTAATTGATCCGTTATTTGCTCAATACGTAATGGATCGACTCGATCAAATTATCTTATTCTGTGGATGAATTGATCTGTTAATTTAATAAATCGGCTGATTTATCGAACGTTATCGATTTTTATCAGTCATAAAACGATTTCTCAGATTTATCGAATGGCGGAGGGATTGTGTTAATTAAATCGAATTATTAACGAATCGAAAGCAATTAAAAGGTACAAGGGAATTTTTGTATGCTTCTATATATCGGCGAAGGATCCCGTCTGCAGAAATCCAGGACACTAGAAAGAGGAAAGAAAATAGAACGAGAAAACGAGGGATTTAACGCATTATTTAATTATTATTAGGTAATTAATGAATTGAAATGTTAATTAAATATTAATTTAGGAAGCATTAGGATTTAAGGAATTAAGTGAAAGGTGAATTAAATTCAATATTAATGTTGATTATTATTTCAATTAATGTATTTATTTAATGTAAGGAAATTAAATATTAATTTCAATATTATTAATGTACTTACTTAATATTTAAATATTATATTATTTAATTATTTAAAATGTTAATTTAAATAAAAAATTAATTTAAATATTATATTCTATTTGTTTATTTAATGTTAAATCTTAAATATTTAAATATATTATTTATTTAACTGGTTAATTAAATATCAATTGAAATATAATTATTTAATTTATTATGTGACTGTTAAGAAAGTAATTAAATAGTTAGGATTAAATAGTAAATGAAATATTAAGTGAACATAAAGTGAACTTAAGAAAGAATTAGGGAACAAGGAATTATTGTAAGGAAATGTAAATAAAATTAAATAATATAATATTATTTAAATATTCTTATTTATGTAATAATTGTATTTAAAATTTAATACATTAATCATTAAAATCATTATTATTTATTATTTACATGTTAATTAAATTACCTATTAATTTATATATTATTATTTATTTATTTAAATGTTAAGTAATTAATGTTAATTAAATATTATATTTAGTTATTTACATGTAAGTAAATTAAATATTTAATTATCATTATTATTTTTTTTATTTAACTGTTAGAAATCAATATCATTTCACATATTATTATTATTTATTATTATTATTCTTTGCATAAATTAATTATTGGTATTTAAATCGACACAGAAGGTGAGGTTTTTTTTGCCATGGGGGGGCGCAAGCTGTAGTACTAAGTACACTTGTACCCGGTATCGAAATGGCGCCCGCGTTACGAAATTTCGGTGGGTTAAAAAAAAATCCATAAAAAAAACTGTTCCGGGTTACGCAAGGTTTTGGGTTACGAAAAATTTTGGTGCTTCGGCGGTTTTTCGCACCAAACGCGGCTTTGCTATTAGGCCTTGGGGCTTCGGCTTGCGGAATGCTTTTCGGTTACGAGGCCCGGGAGAAATATAATTTCGTACCCGGGGGAGCCCTGTACCTTATCCACAATTTTATAGACAAATGTTACTTATTTCAGTCTCGTGGGGGGGGCGCGAAATGTTTTCTTCTTCCTGGGTGGGCATGACCCGACATAATTGAGCAGAAGCATTCCCATCATCCCCAATTAAATTAGTATCTTACCTGCGGGGTTACAATGGAGCGGGGAACTCTGCCAGCCGGAGGAAAAAAGTCCTCCCCCAAAATGACTTATCGTCCATGTTACTGGTGAGGGTATTGATCCGTCGCGTGGCGTTCTTGAACAGAAGGTCACCTTCCCCCCTATTTTTCAGACAGGGAACGAGATGGAAGTCGGAGTTTAAGTTGCGCCCGCATCCTGTGGAAGACAAAACGGTGGTGTGTTTGATTGCTTATTTGGACACGTCAGGAATACAGTACAGTGGTTACCCCGGGTTACGAAATAATTAATTGTTCTCGGTTAATTTCGTAAACCGAAATACCTTCGTAAGCCGTATTCCCTAGGCGCTAATTAATTGAAACATCAGCTCTCTGCTGCCCTCCGGTGGCGGAAAATAGCGACGCGGTTTTTTTCGTAACCCGAAGGAAACCTTCTGTTAAGCCGAAGCAATTAAATCCTATATGGATTTTTTCGTTATCCCGGAAAAATTCGTACCAGGCGAATTCGTATACCGGGGGTACCACTGTAATACAATCTTCTGCCATGCCGGAATTACAGGAGGATCCTCTTCCATGCAGGACTATGGATACATAGGATCCTAGAGTTGGAAGGGACTTTTTTTTACTAAGGGCCATAGAGTCCAACCCCTCCTTATGCCAATGAGGCATAATACATCCTAGAGTCGGAAAACAAAAAGGCGCTACTAAGGGCCATAGAGTCCAACCCTCATTTTGCCCCTGCAGGAATTACATAGGATTCTAGAGTGGGATATAGGGCCTAAATCAAATCCTTCTGATGCAGGCATACATGGATCCTTCTGCCATGCGGAAACCATCGATCCTTCTGCATGCAGGAATCATAGGATCCTTCTGCTGCAGGAATAATAGGGATCCTACAGTCAGAAGGGGGCTACTAAGGACCCATATAGTCCATCCTCCTTCGCCATGTAGGGAAATACATAGGCTCCTTCTGCCATGCAGAATACATAGAATCCTACAGTCAGAAGGGGCTACTAAGGACCACTATTTCAATCCCTCCTTCTGCATGCAGGAATACATAGGAATCCTTCTGCCCTGCAGAATTACATTAGGATCCTACAGTCAGAAGGGGCCTACTAAGGACCATATAGCCATCCCTCCTTCTGCCATGCAGGTAATAACATAGAAACGTTTAAAACCCGGAAATGGACTTTTTTAAACCAAACACACCTTGGTATTCTCTAGGAATCCGTTGCACTTCGCCACGTCATGGTGCCGCGTCACGTCAACGCGGGGGTGGACGCGGCCCAGGTTGATTCCCTCCAGTCCAAAATGGGCTGCCCGGCTACCGTTCGGACACAGTGAGCTCGAAATCTTAGGATGCCGGGCCACTCATCCTGCGGAAGTGGAAACGGAACGGATGTTAAAAAATTGAAACGGCCATGCCGGAATACCTTCGGCTTTCGAAACGTACGCCTGCGGAAATACATAGATTCGTACGTATCTAGAACTGTGGAATGTTTGCGTTTACGTTCCGGCGGGTTCCGGGAGCCAGACCATGATGTTCTACGAAAGCCCAGGTCGGCCGTAATTTTGCGCCTCACGTCGCCCCATGAGTCACCTGGTGGGGATAACAGTTGCCACATGGCGGAAGAACCGAAGTCGTTACGACTTCTTGGAAGTCCCATTGAAAGCAAACAGAGATGGTAAGGATTAAAGGTATTAAAGATGGAAAAGGAAGGGAAGGAAAGAATGAAGTGAAGAGGAAGGATAGATAGGAGCTGGAGAGGAAAAGAAAGGGGAAGAGAGGAAAGAAGGGGAAAGAAATGAAGGAAAGAAGGAGGAAAGGACGGAAAAACCGGCAGGGGAAGGACGAAGAATGACGGGAGGGGGTGAGGGAGGAGGACCGGGGAAGGAGGAAGGAAGGAAGAAAGAGGAAAGTGAGCGGAAGGTTAGGAAAGGAAGAATGGAGGACGAATGAATGGAATGAATGAAGAATGGAGGAAGGATAGATCGGAAAGATGGAGAGAAAAAGAACAGAAGCCGGGAGCGAGGAAGAACGGAGGAAGAAGGAAGGAAAACAGGGAAGGAAGGAAGGAATGAAAAAGGAACGGAGGAAGGAAGGAAGGAGGAAGGCAGACATGAATGAGTAAGGTAGGAAGGAAGGAGGTGAGGAGGGAGAGGGCGGGAGGGTAGGGCGGAGGAGGGAGGGAGGGCGGCCGGAAGATGAGGTGAGATGGCCGGGCAAGGATGCATGAATGAATAGAAGGAAGGAAGGAAAGGTAGAGAGGAATATGGACGAGAAGAAGAGAGACGAGGAACGAAGGAAGGAAGGAAGGCAGGACGGCAGGAAGGACCGGGGGACAGAAGGACGGAAGCTAGTACGGCGGGAGGACAGAGAAAGGAGGAATGAAGGAGGGAGGCACAAGACTGGAGGCTCAAAGGAAGGAGGAAGAAGGAAGGAAGGAAGGCAGGAAGAAGACTGGATGAGGTTTAAGGTCGGAACAGGACGGAGGAAAGAAGGAGGGAGGGACGGATATGAGGTGATGAGGCGAACGGATGGAAGGAGAATGGGAAAGGAAGGATGACTGAAAGGGAAGGAAAAGGATAGATCGGATGATGGAGAGAAAGAAGAGAGAGGACTAACGAAGGAAGACGGCATGAGGAAGGAAATGAAGAAAAACCGGAGAGGAAGGAAGGACAGGCAGGAAGGAAGGAGAAGTGGATAAACTAGAAGGAAAAGATGGATACAACGAAGGGAGGAAGCGAAAGGAGCAGAGAGGGAGGGAGGAAGGAAGGAAGAATTTACAGGAGAGTTACTGCATGTTTAAAAACACAAAATGGCGGTTTACTCCTTACTGAGGGCCTCCCAGGTTCCCGTAATAGCGTTCAGCTGGGTTGGCCGCACACTTGGCCACCCTTCTGATGCGCCGCCGCGCAACGTGCGCAATTTTGACCGACGCCCCAAGGGACTTTGCAAAGGTTCCCCATCGCGCCAGGCATGCAGCCCTTCAGAAGAAATCCTGGGTTGGCTTTGTGGAGATGCAACATGCGAAACAGAGCGCAACGATTCACCAAATTTCCGTTTCAATTTTTTCGGACTCCCCGTAATCCATGCAAATTTCCCATAATCCCCGATACTACTGTGCTTCGGAGGACCGGCCATTCGCCCGCGGACAAGTCTCTTACTGGCGGTGAACGGTTGCAGTGTGCGCCGTTTTTCCGGCGCGCCGCGCCGATGGTAAACCGGAGAAAGGAGCAGCCACCCAGCGGGGCAAAATTTTGCACCCGTGGGCAGGAGCCGTTTCCCCTCAGGTTGCGAGGTTGACGTTTTTGCGTCTTCTTGGCCACCGCCACGGCGTTACAGGTTTCTGTCTCTGCACATGAGTCGCGGGAGGAGGTTGAAAAATACCTAAACTACGTAAATTTATTTCTTTTCAGCCGCAAGGGATTATCTATTATTTAAGTTAATATAAATAAAATATCCAAATGAAATATTATCTAAATACAGATGTCAACCATGATGAAAGAGTTGAAGATAAAAGAAGAAAATAAGAGAACGAGATCAAAATCAAAATCATAGAACGAGACAGATAAAAGAAAGAGAAAAGAGAAAGAAAGATAAAGAAAGGAGGGCAACAGTGAAAAAGATTTAAATAGAACGAGAAAGTAAAGAGAAATAGAAGATAAAATGCAACAGATCAAATAAAGGCAAACTATAGCTAAATAGAAAAATAAAAAAATTATGGTTCATTTTCAGTTCGAAATATTTAATCCTAAAATAATAGTCAATCAAGAGAACTATAAAAAGATAACTCAAGAGAAATATAAAATATAAAGCACTATACTATAAAAAACTTTGAGCCATTATAAATATTCTACATATAAATATATAAATTTAATATTTAAATAAATAAATATAAAATAAACTAAAAGCAAAATTAAGAAATATTGAAATATGAAGAGGATATGAAATGATAGGTAGCGATAATTGATATATAGATATATTATATATCTATAGAAAATAATCACTTTATCTAAATGCCGAAACACGTAGAAAATTCTCCCGCAGGAACTTAATTTTTTTTACATTAAATTAGAAGTACATAGTAAATTTAGATATATTATAAATAAAAATACCACAACATATGACTGCAAAGATATACCTATAATATCAATAATTATAATAGACTAGAATCTAATAATAAATTCTCTAACTTCCCCACACTGCAGCAGATTATAAATTTTTAAATCTAAATATAACTAAAAATCTAATAGAAAGCGAAATTCATATAATAGACAGAAATATATATTCACTATAAATAACATAAATCTACATCTAGATTATAAATGATCTACTAATAAATTATCTAAATTAACTACATAATAAATTATCCTAATCGGTTTATAAATATTTCAATATAAATATAAATTAAAATATAAATATAAATAATAAATAAGTTATAAATATAAATTATCTAAAGAATAAATTATCTTAATTCCGTAATCGAACATTTATAAAAATATAAAATATAAATATAAATCTAAAACATAAAATAAATTATAAATACAAATATCTAAAATTACAAATATCTAAATTCCTAAAACATGCTGCAGAAATTATCCAACAGATTCTAAACATTTGAATATTAATATAAATTTATCAAATATTATATATTAATATAAATTAATATTCATAGTAAACATATTCATTTGATATATCCGGACAAGTACGGGATCTTCGACTGTTGGCCGGGTTGCACTGGTAACCTCAGTCTAGACTTCGTAATCGCTCTACGGGGCTACCCTCGGCTTGGTCCGAAACTGCAATTAGTACAGAATATGCAGCCAGAGTAATTCTGGAACTCCAGGAGGACCATATACGTCGGTTCTAAACTCCCTCACTGGTGCCCTTGCTTCGGCCCAGTACAAGTGTTCGTTATCACTTTAAAGCCTAAATGGTTGGGTCCAAAACTATCTTCAGGAGCCGCCTTCTCCCCTACATCCTCCCTGCGCATCCTCCCCCAAAAATCTGGCTTGACTACCTCTAGAGGGCATTTTCCATCGGCCCCGTGTGGACGGCTCTGGTGAGTCCGTCAACTTCATCCTTAGGACAGCTTAAAAGGCTGTTAGACGGCTCTTTCCAGCGGCCTCCCGATAGCGAACCGGCCTAGAAGGTCTGGCGAAGATTGCTGCTCCCATGACGTTGGGGGGGCGGGACTTTGGTCAGTTTTACTGGGTTTGTTTGGATTTTTGTTGGGCCTTTAATACTGTATGGATTGGAAACTTTAGGAGGGGAGGAAGGGATGTGAATGTCGGTAGGAAACGGGGTAGCCGCCCCGATGGGCAGAGAGCGGGAACAAAAAGAGTATTTGTAGATGATTATTATATTATATTTAGAATAAATTAATGAGATTAACAGTTATGTAAATAAAGTATGTATCAAAAGGTAAATTAACTAAATTCCTAAATTAAAAATAATAATATTATATTAATTAATGCTCTATTTATATGATTATTAATTATCTAATAATAAACATCTAGGTCCCAAGATAATGGACGCATTTGAAACCCTCCTGTGCGCAAATGCGACTTCGCCTCCATTTTGTATTAAACGTGCATTTTTTACCTCTATATGTATCCAAGATTTAAAAGGGGGGGAAACGGACTAAGTATTTTCGACCGCCGCCGGAACCAGCGCAATGCCGCGGCGAAAAAGGCGCGGGGTGGCGGGGATCTACCGCAATGGCGTCGGCCTCGTTTTTCTGCGAAAAGGCGTTTAATTAGGTTGGTTTAATTCATGTTGTGGGTTTCGATAGATCAAAATGGCTCCAGATGGCTCTGAATGAGTGCGCCGGGGACTGGATTCCTACGGAGGATAAAATTATCGTGTTTTGCATCCTTCCGCACCATTACTTGATCGCTCATGCAGCCGCATGGAGTCCGCTGGACACAACAACGGGTCGGACGGACGTTAGAGGCCCATCCGCATTTACGTATTCGCGCGCTAATGCACACGCGAATGCACTGTTCGAAAGCGCGCCCCTGCCGGACGCAAGGAAGCCATATCAAGAGCCGCGCCAAAGGTGTGATGAAACAGGGCAAAAAGGGTCAATGCCATCCCAGGTCGATTGAAAGGACTCTATGGTCTCGTGGGTCGCATTTTAGGAGCCGGTTTTTACAGCGATGCGTCTCACCTTCGTGGCCAGTCTGCAAAGTGTGACGTAGTACGCCGCAAGAACATGGCTGATGTCAGCGGTCCCACGAGCGGAGCAAATGGCGGTGCGTCGGGAAGGCAGGTCGTCCCTCGGAAAGGGAGGCGAGAGTTCGGAATTGGCCTTCTCTGTCCTTCGGTGCCAAAGAGTTCTAGAAGGGGTGAAAAATTGAGGATATCATTTGCATGCAGCAATACATAGAATAATAAGAGTGGAAGGGACTACTAGGGCCTTAGTCAACGCTCTTCTGCAATGGAGATACATGGATCCTGAGTGGAGGGACTATAAGGGCATTGAGTCCAACCCTCCTTCTGCATGCAGGAATACATAGTTCCTAGAGCACAAGGGACACTAGGGGCCATAGGTCCACCCCTCTCTGCATGCAGGAATATCAGGATTGAGTCAGAAGGGACTATAAGGCCTAGGTCCACCTCTTCTGCCATGCAGAATCATAGGGATCTTAGAGTCGGGAAGGGACTACTAAGGGCCTAGAGCCAATCTCTTTCTGACTGGCGGAATACATAGTCCGAGTGGAAGGGACTCTAAGGGCTGAGGTCCAACCCTCTCTGGCATGAGGAACATATGACATGAGTCAGAGGGGGACACAGTGGTACCCGGTCTGAATGCCGCCTCGAAATTTCCGGGTTACGAAAAAAAATCCATTCAAAAAAACTGTTCCGGGTCTTACGAACGTTTTTGGTTATGGAAAAAATTTTTGGTGCTTTTCGGCGCTATTTGCAACGAAATCACGGCTTTTCCCCATTAGCGCTATGGGTTTTCGGCCTGCGCAGGCTTTTCGGGTTCCGAAAGCAGGCGGCGGAACGAATTAATTCGCTAACCCGAGGTACCATGTCTAAGGGCCATAGGTCCACCCCCCTTCTGCCATGAGGAATACATGGTCTAGAGCGAAGGGATATAGGGCCATAGAGTCCAACCTCCTTCTGCTGCAGGGAATACATAGGATCCTAGAGTCCGAGGGCTACTAGGGCCAGCGCCAACCCCCTTCTGCCTGCAGGAATACATAGTTCAGAGGGGGACTTAGGCCTAGAGTCACCTCCTCTGCCATGCAGAATACTAGGATCCTGAGTCGGAAGGGACTACTAGGCCAGCGTCCAACCCTTTCTGCCATGCCGGATACATGGTCCTAGAGTAGAAGGGGATACTAAGGGCCTAGAGTCAACCCTCCTTCTGCATGCAGGAATACTAGGATTCCTGGTCAGAAGGGACTATAGGGCATCGGTCCACTCTTCTGCGAGGATACATGGCCTAGAGTCAGAAGGGACTACTAAGGGCCATTCGGTCCACCTCTTCTGCCATGCAGGAATACCTGGTCCTAGGACGGAAGGGACTAGAGGGGCCATAGAGTCCACCTCCTTCTGCATGCAGGAATACATGGATCTGAGTCGGAAGGGACTACTAAGGGCCTAGGTCCAACGCCTCCTTCTGCCATGCAGGAATCATGGTCTAGAGTCAGAGGGACTACTAAGGGGCCATAGAGTCCAACTCCTTTGCCTGCCGGAATACATGGATCTAGAGTCGAAGGGACTACTTAAGGGCCATGATTCAACCCTCCTTTGCCATGCAGGAATACATAGGATCCTGGAGGAAGGATCGAAGTGCCTAGCGTCCAACCTCCTTTGCCAGCAGAAACATAGGATCCTGAGCGGAAGGGGGCTATAAGGGCATAGAGTCCAACTCCTTTGCCAGCGAATATTAGGTCCTAGGTCAGAGGGACACTATAGGCATAGAGGTCCAACCTCCTTCTGCCAGCAGAATACATAGGATCCTAAGTCGAAGGGGACTATAAGGCCATAGAGTCCAACATCTTTGCCATGCAGGAATACTAGGATCCTGAGGTCAGAAGGGACTCTAGGGCATACGTCCAACCCTCTTCTGCCATGCAGGGAATACATAGGATCCTCGAGCGGAAGGGCTATAAGGGCCTAGGTCACTTCTTTGCCTGCAGGGAATACATGGTCCTAGAGCGGAAGGACACTTAGGGCAGAGTCCAACCTCTTCTGCAGCGGAATCTCGGATCCTAGCGTCGGAAGGGACTACTAAGGGCCCATAGTCCACTCTCTTCTGCATGGGAATACATAGGATCCTGAGTCGGAGGGGACTACTAAGGGGCCAATAGTCCAACCCCTTGCATGCAGATACATAGGATCCTAGGGTCGGAAGGGATACTAAGGGCCATAGAGTCCAACCTCCTTGCCATGCAGGAATACCTGGATCCTTCGAGTCACAAGGGACTACTAAGGGCCCTAGAGTCCAACCCTCCTTCTGCCATGAGGGAATCTACAGGATCCTCGAGTCAGACGGGACTACTAAGGCCATAGAGTCCAACTCTCTTCTGCCAGCATGAATACATAGGACTATAGAGTCGGAAGGGGACTACAAGGGCCCATAGAGTCAAAACTCTCTTTCTGCATCAGGGACATTAATTAGGATCCTCGGCGTCAGAAGGGACTACTAAGGGGCCATAGAGTTACAACTCTCCTTCTGCCATGCAGGAATAACATAGGATCCTAGAGTCGGAAGGGAACTATAAGGGCCCATAGGTCCAACTCTCTTTCTTGCCATGCAGGAATACATTAGGACCTACGCGTCGGAAGGGATACTAAGGCCACAGAGTCCAACCCTCTTCTGCCATGCAGGAAAAATATTTTTTTTTTTTTTTTTTATAGAATAAATTGAATTATAAATTAAATATCTCATATTATATATTTATTAGGGAATGATTATAATTTAAATATAATTTATTACTTCTTTTGATGATAATAACGATGATAATGACTTTTCCAAAGGTCTTGGAAAGACGGGAGCGAAAGTTAACGAGGGCCATAAAAAGGCACTTAAACGGAGCTAACGAGGCAGAGACTCATTTATTGAGCCGGACCTTGGAACGAATAAGAGAAATCATTAACAGATTTGTCTCCATTTTTCTCTTTCCTTTAAACATGGTTTTATCTCACTCTATTTTTTTTAATTAAGGCTTTTGTACGTTAATTTTTTAAATTTAATGTTAAATAGCTAGTTAATTAATTAATTAATTAAAAGGTTGATTTAAAATTAAAAAGTTTCGTTAGCTGCCATGATAATAATAATAATAATCAAAATGGTGGAATATATATTATAATTATATAACCTTATATAAAAATATTATTATTATTATTATTATTATTATTCTTATTACCAAACTAGGGGCTTATATATATATTAAAAATTATACTAATAATTGTAAATAGGGAGCCGCGCACACCCCACACACAAATCTATATATAAAAGATATATACTAAAAATAATATTATCCAAAAAAAATAATATAATCAATAGGGGGGCTTTATAGACTATATAATTATACTACTTAATTATAATAATTAGAAAAACAATTTAATAATATAATATATTATAATTTAATAATATTATTATAATTTATTACTATTATTATTATTTTCATTTTTTATTTTTATTTTTTATTATTTTATTTTTCATTATTATTTATATTTATTTCTTTATAATTTATAATCATTATAACAATATAATTTAATAATATAATATATTATAATTTAATAATTATATTATTATAATTTATTACTATTGTTATTTTCAAAGATTTATAGCTCCCCTTTTTCCAATAATAATAGCAATAGTAATATATTTAATTTCATTATAATTATTAACTATAATATTAACAATTTGACACCTTTCTCCTGACAATTACATATATGTGTGTATGTGTGTGTGTGTATATAACTTATATATTTATTAAATAATAATATAAATAAAATAATTATAAACAAAAATAATATTTTTATTTTAATACCAAGATTTAATTTATATCTTCCCTTTCTCATGCAATAATAATAATGATAATAATAATAATAACATTAATTTAATTATGATTAATATTAAATAATAATTTCTTTCAAGGATTTAATTCTCACCTTTCTCCTGCAAAAATAATAATAATATTTGATTGTAATTAGTATTAAATATAATAATAAAAATATTTCAGAGATTTACGTCTCTCTCGCAATAATTATATTAAATATTACTGATCTATTTGAAGCATTTATAAAATAAATCGATATTAAATCTATAATAAATACTATTTATTTATATTATTTATATTTAATATTTAACTATATTAAATTTATTATAATAAACTATATTACAAATTAAATATATTATTATATATTTATTATACAATTATATTAAAAATAAGAAAATTCTCCTGCAATAATAATAATAAAAATAATAAATATTACTTATTTTATTTTAAGGATTTATCAAATAAATACATATTAAATCTAATAAATAATATTATTTACATATAAATATGTTTTAATAATATTTTGTATATATGTTAAATTCATTATAATAAACTATATTAGAAATTAAATATATTATGAAATATTTATTATATAGTTATATTATATTAAATATAATTTTCTCCTGCAATAATAATAATTATATTATTATATTAGAATTATATTACATTATTATTACATTATTATATTATTATACTATATTATTATTATATTATTTTTGGATTAATTTTGGGGAGCCATTTTTTTGCGCAGGCGGACATCTTCTCAGGCGCCATCTTCATCCAGATGGCAATGGGCCTCAACATCTACGCCGCCATTGTCATTTTGCTTGCCATCACCGCCGTTTACACCATCACCGGTCAGTCGACGCCATTGAACCCATTTCAACTGCGCAAAAATGGCGCCATATGGCATCCGTATGACCTTTGACCTCTTTCCTTTGTGTCCTGCAGGCGGATTGGCAGCGGTCATCTACACCGACACGCTCCAAACGCTGATCATGCTGGTCGGCTCCATCATCCTCGCCATCTTTGGTAAGCGTTTACATAATTGCGACGACGCGTGACACCGTTTTGTCCCCCCTGCTTACGTATTTTCGATCCGCAGCATTCAACGAAGTCGGCGGCTACGATGAATTCATGGACCGCTACCTGAGCGCCATCCCCTTGGACATCGGCCTGGCGAATGTTTCGGAGGCGTGCTACACGCCGCGCCCGGATGCGTTCAGCATCTTCCGCGATCCGGTCAGCGGCGACCTTCCGTGGCCGGGGCTCGTTTTTGGCCTCAGCATCCTCGCCTTGTGGTACTGGTGCACCGACCAGGTACATGAAACCACGTCCGTTGCGTTACACGCTTCGACGCAGTTCTTGCGTAACGTTTGCTGCCTCCGCAGGTCATCGTCCAGCGCTGCCTCTCTGCGAAGAACATGTCGCACGTAAAAGCGGGTTGCGTCCTTTGCGGATACATGAAGCTCCTCCCCATGTTTCTGATGGTCATGCCGGGGATGATCAGCCGCATCTTATACACCGGTGAGACCATTTTGGCGCCGTTTTGGTGTGGTTTGCGCAATTACACCCGAAGGGTCACCCAATTCGCGTCTTCGGGGTACGAATACGTCCTCCAAGGGCGATGGAGGTGCGCGATTTCATGGCAGACGTCTCGCGGCGGGGATGGTGGAGTCCGCCATGCTGGGGATAATGGGATTCCTCGTCTTTTCTGTAGAGGAAGTGGCGTGCATCAACCCGGAAAAGTGCTCTGAGATTTGTGGGACGGAGGTTGGATGTTCGAACATCGCATATCCGCTGCTCGTCGTCCGCCTGATGCCCAACGGTAAGACGCCAAAAACGCGATGGCGCCGAGCGCGGACGGCGCAGAAAACGGGATCTTGAGCCTATTTAATGGCGTGCCGTTTCGCATATTGGCGTACGCCAGAGTAAGGATATGGAGAGTGGAATTAAGTTTTCTGTAACGTGATTTCCATGTCCTCGCTGCAGGTCTGCGCGGCCTGATGCTGTCGGTGATGCTGGCGTCACTGATGAGCTCGCTGACCTCCATCTTTAACAGCGCTAGCACACTTTTCACGATGGACATCTACACGAAGATGCGGAGGAGCGCCAAGGAGAGGGAGCTGATGATCGTCGGGAGGTAAAAATGGCGGCTTACGTATTTACGTGTGCAGCTGTCGTGGTCGTCTGATTTGCTTTTCGGCCCTGGTGGTGTCCGCACTGCACAATTAACCCGGGTTGGGACCGCTTTAACCGCTGTGGCGCTGACCGTATTTTCCGCGTCTCACGGTTTTACGTGCAGGTTGTTCATCCTGATCCTGATCGCGGTCAGTATCGCCTGGGTCCCTGTAGTCCAGTCGGCGCAAAGCGGTCAGCTCTTCGACTACATCCAGTCCATCACCAGTTACCTCGGACCACCAATCGCCGCAGTCTTCTTCCTCGCCATCTTCTGCAAAAGAGTCAATGAACAGGTCAGCGGCCGTGGCGGTCAAAATTGTGTCCATCCCGTATTGTGCCATTTTATGATTCCAAGTCCGAGGTATGTTTCCTTCCAGGGTGCATTCTGGGGGCTGGTCATCGGATTGGTCATCGGTCTGGCGCGTATGATCACGGAATTTGCGTATGGCACGGGAAGCTGCGCCGCACCGAGCGCCTGCCCCGCCATCGTCTGTGGCGTCCACTACCTCTACTTCGCCATGATCCTCTTCGCCATCTCTCTGGTCATCATTCTGGCCGTTTCCCTGATGACCAAACCCATCGATGATGTCCACGTGAGTCGACACGGCTGCCGCCTTCTTCTTAAAAATGCACGCCAGGTTTTAGTCCGAACTTCGAGACCATTGTTTTATATTTTTAAAAGCATGTTAAGAATATTAGTACATTATTCATCAATAATTTTTATTAGAATATGAAAATATTTTAATAAATTATTGTATTGGAATATTAATATATTATTAATGTATTATTTTATTGGAATAATAAATTATTAATATATTTATTGGAATATTAATATAT
>NC_056528.1:29605097-29607585 GCF_019175285.1 Sceloporus undulatus
ATTAAAATATGTATTTGAATTTATGTGTCTTTATTACCTGATACGCAGTTCTTTCAGTCTCCCGCCGCGGTTCCAAGCATAACCGACGCGGTAAACAGTCCCACGATTCACACTCGGGACGCGATGTCCGTCGAGACGAGGAGGAAGGAGTACCTCCTCTTTCGAAACACAGCGTTTCAGTCCCTTTGGCGCCTTTAAACTGAAATAAATTGAATCGGTCACGGTCCTCTTCCTTTCGAAATTACTTTCTGACCCAGGCATGTCTACACCGCAGAAATAGCGCAGTTCCGCGCCACTATTTAAGCGCCGCTAATGGCAATTAAATGCAAATCCGTCTCGTGTTCCTTACCTGCTCTTTGCCTTTCTCTCCATCATTTGGAAAGTCTTTTATTCCCTGTTTCAAGGAAAAGAAAATATAAGGAGAGTTATGGTTATTAAAAGTAACTACTTTTCAGATAGTAACTAGTTCCTTTTCAATACTCTATACATCGTAACAAATAACAATTATTTTGTTGCACTTAAGATTGAAGGAATGAGGAGGAAGTTACTCATTCGGGGGCAACTTTCCTCCTTTAGCCAGGTTTTAACCCCAAAAAAGTAACTATCCCATCCTAAGTAACTTAGTTGTAGTAATTAAGTAACTAAACCCAACCTCCCAGAGCTAATGCAAAAAGGAGGTTGGGTTTAGTTACTTAATTACTAAAACTGTTCAAAAAAGTAACTTTCCCCTGCTCCAATCTCTGTCAATTATTTCCCCCCGAGTAACTAAGTATGTAGTTTTGTAACTACTCCTTCTGTTCAATGGGATAAAGAGTTTTAAGAAGTTACTTTTCTTTGTTTGTTTCTAAGGAGATAGCAATGTAGATCCTCTTCCAAACTTTCTTTGCAAGGAAGGCCAAGATGCAATCCTATAGAGTTACCTGAAAGTAACGAGGATAACGGGAAAAGGAACGTTTTTCTTTCTTTGAAAAACTTCCTGCTGTAAAGGCAAAATTTAACCCGGTTTTGAGGCTGTCTAGGCTAAACGCCTGAAGGACCTCTCCGCTTCCAATAGGTTCCTGTGGGGAAATACACACACACACACTTCTAGATAGACAGATAGATATATAGATAGATATAAATATATATGCTGTTGGTTTGCTTTTGAATCACCAACATAGTCGTGCATTACAATAAAGAATATAAATACACAAATATATGTATACTGTTTATATATAGATATATCGATATATATATACACACACACATACAGAACAGTATATATACTATTTGTGTATTTATATTCTTTATTGTAATGGATGACTATATATATATATATATATATGTAATATAGACATGTATATAAGAATGTGTGTATAAATATATATATATATATGTATACACACATACATATACATAAAATGTTTGTATATATGCAGACATATAAATATAGTGTTTATATATACATATATATTTGTAACATTGTGTGTATATATTCACATATATATATATATATATATATATACACACACACAAACATTATATGTATACGTTATATATATAAACATAATATATACATAAGCATACCTATATAGTATATGTATATATTACGTATGTTATATATGTTTGAGTGTGTATATATATATATATAAATATAAAACTTGTATATATCCATATATATCAACAGTTTGCATCATATTTGTATATCCATATATATATATATATATATATAGATTTGTAACATTGTGTGTATATTTATATAGCTATAAATCATATATACATATATATATATACACACACACATATTGTAAGATGTTACTGGTATCAAACGGCTTTTAAAAAATCCTGTCAGCGACTCCAGGTGTTTTTTTGGACGTCAGTTCCCAGAAGCCTCAATCATTGGGCTCATTGTCTAGGAATTCTGGGAGTTGAAGTCTCAAAGAGAAGGAGAAAACGTTAAGGTGAAGACCTCAGATCCTTTGTCAAACTACAGATTACCTCACGAAGAAAAGCCAAACCACACAAAAAACGAATTGTGGGCAGTTAAAAAAAGAATCAATCTCTTCAAATTAATAGCTTTTTTCTCATTATTATTACTATTACTTTTCCCATCACATACATAAATTTTCGAGTCATGCGAACGTGGTAGACAGCCTCGATGAAGAGTAAACTATGGGAAGGGGTCCTTCCTCAGACGAAACGTTGGTTGGTTTTGCGCATGCGCGCAGTCCTAAGCGAGGCCGCCAGCGTTTCCCCATCCCGCTCTTGCTGTTTTCTGCGCATGCGCGCTGTCCGGAATCGGCAATAGCATCAGCAGTGTCGCCTCTGACGTCACGTTTTCCCTTCCAGGTCTCGCGAGGCTTTACCATCTACGCCTCCTTCCTCCTCCAGGGCGGACGCTGCGTATGCGCAGAGACATCAGACCCACCGCTCTCGCGTTTTCCTTTCCTATTCTCGCGAGGTACAGTTGCCTCCTCATCTCGGGCTGCGTATGCGCACGCGCGGAGTC
>NC_056528.1:29607610-29657588 GCF_019175285.1 Sceloporus undulatus
TTTTATGTCAGCTTTAACTATAAAAGTGGCACTGAATGAAAGACCTTAGGAGATCTATGAGATGGACACTCTGCTAGGCCCTTATTAGCTTTTCCAGTGGCAAACTCTCATGGTAAACCTTGAACTAAAAAGTGGCTCTGAAAGGACCTAGAGATCCTCTATAGCAGGTACACTTATGGTCAACTACATAATTAAACTTAATTGTGATTCTTAATAACCGTTTCTTCATGTGCGCTCGTTCTGGGGGATTGTCGTCCAACACACACAACCTCAGCCAAAGTGGGCAACAAAAGCACCATATATGGAGACGAGGATGTCATCCAGACTTGTAATAAGAAGTAAAGGAGTCGTTAAAGTTAAAAAGTAAAGGCAACGGCGGATGACTTCTTCCCAGGCCGCCAATCGGCGCCGCGGTTTTCCTTCCCAGTACATTGCCCGCAAAGGACTTGCCCGTTCGTTTGTTTTCGAGTGATTAAAATTCACGTTTTCACTGGCTATTCTTGTCCACCGAAGTTAGTTTATTTTATCTATCTATTCTTTATATATACATTAAACAATATATTATAATATTAAGCAATTGTGGAGACTTTCAACCTCCAACACATCTGTGTGTGTGTGGTACTATCATATATTATATCTACCACACACACACACGTGTGCGCAATCTATAATATTAACCATATGGGGTACATAAGCCTCCAAACCGTCTGGAAATATTACCTAAGATTATTCGTGTTTGTGTGTGTGTGTGTGTGTATATATCATATATATATATACACACATTACACACACAAACACAATATATACGTATATTCCGGCATATAAGACAATGGGTGTATAAGACGACCCCCAAATTACAACTTAAAAATCAGCGTAATTTGGGATATATCACCGTATAGACCCACCCCTCTCTTCTGATAAGTCATGAAGGAGCTGAAGGCACACAACACGAGCAGCAGCAGCCGCTCAACAGACGGAGAAAGAGGGGAGAGGAGAAAGAAAAAAGGAGAAGGAGGCAGGAAAGAAAGAAAAGGAGGAAGAATGAGGAGGCAGACTTCCATCTTACACTCTGAGGAAGGAGTGTGTCCATGTTTGAAACTAACAGCATTACACAACATTATTTTTCAACCCGCCCAACAAACTCTCCCGCCCTTCCTCTTGGTGCTGGCATTCTACACGTGTATGACATTACATTGCAGTTTGACACCACTTTAAGTGCTGCTGCTGCTTATTCCTATTGGAATCTAGGACTTTATAAGGTTCTTTTGCCTTCTTGCCCAAAGAATGGCGGGGTGTGCTTGCCTCCAAAACTACACAAAATCCCAGGGATTCTGTATGGCATGGAGCCATGGACAGTTTCAAGTGGCTCCTTATTGGAATCAAAGGCCCAGGAAGCTTTTGTGCTTCAAATAGAAACTGTGTTAGGGTGCAACTGCACTGCAAGGCAATAAATCCCAGTTTGACACCCTTAAACTGGGCTGGCTTTCAGTTGCTAGGGGAATCCTGGGAATTTCGTATTTTTGTGAGACATCTCAGTCAAACTTTGGTGATGTGACAACAACATACAATTCTCAGGATTTTCATAGCACTGGGCCATGGCCAGTTAACATGGTCTATGGAAACTGGATATGTCTCTGGATAATGAAGATGCCGCCTTAAATTGGATCCAAGACACACTTGCAGAAATAATCCAGTTCAAGGACCACTTTAGCTGCCCTGGCTCCAGTGCTCAGGGAACCCTGGGAAGTGTAGTTTTGTGAGACATTGAGCGCTTCTCTGTCAGAACCGAAAGAGCTCATGGTTGCCACAACAAAACTACACATTTCCCAGGATTCCTAGCACTAAGCCAGGCAGAGTTAACAGTGGGTCACAAACTGGATTCTATTCTGCCAGTGTGTCTGGTGGCACGTTGGGTTATTAAAAATGTCTCCAGCGTCCACATTCCCTACTGCCAGACAATACTCCCAGTTTGAGCGGACGCTTTTAGCTGGCCTGGCTCAATTGCCTAGGGAACCTGGGAATTGTAGTTTTGTGAGAAAGGAGCTCTGGTGGTTGCCACAATGCACAATACAATGCCCATGACATCTGAGGAGAGTACGCTTAAGTCTAGGGAAAGCTGCCCCACTTTTCTTTCAGTGAGTCTCCAATAGTGCTACCACGAACCATTCTTCTATCCATCCTCATCACCACTATTGTTATCATTAATATCCAAATGCATCTGCGAAGAAGTGGACCTTAAACTGGCAAACACTGATATAAAATAAATAAATTAAAACGGATAATTACATAATAATAATAATAATAATAATAATAATACTAATAATAATTATATAATAATAATAATATAATAAATTAATAGACTGTAGACTGTATATCTTGGGGCTGTGAGTCTGCGATGCCATGGCAGGCATTCCCTTGAAAAACCAGTGGATCCGGGAATTGTCGTTGTTTGAGGTTAGGGGGGGGGGTTGGTAACCACTGTCCTTCCCTGCTGATTGGCTGTTAGTGTGGACTCCATCCAAACAGGATTGGTTCCGCTGTAGCCTGGCTCTAGTCAGAGGGACTCAGGGCGCTAAGAGAGAGAGAGAGAGAGAGACCCTTTTCTGAGGGTGGGATGGCGACACTCTTCCAGCCCTCTATCTGATTTGCTGAATGAAAACTGTGAGTGTGTTGGACTCCAAAAGGATTGGTTGCTCTGATTGTAGCCAGCCTTGCTCTTAGGCATTGGAGGGAATGGTAGAGCAGACCTTCTGCCATCCAAGGACTGGAAGAGACAGGGACGGGAGAAGCCAATAGCAAGGAAGGAAGAGAGAGAAAGGAAGTAAAAAGGTAGAAGGAAGGACAGGAGGACATGTGAGGCGAGGGAAGGAAGGAGGGGGGAAAAAGAACGGGAACGGAGGGATGGGAAGTGCAGGGGTAAAAGCAAAGTTAGGAGAGACACCGAAGAAGTAGGATGCTCCTTTGGCCTTTTGAGGAAGGCCTTCCCTGCCAAGGGTCTCTTTAGGGACCCAGGGGCTTTCCGGAAAGTACCAGCACTACCCCCGACTTTGGGGAAGATTTCCAGGGCCTATTAAGAAGTAGTCTTGTACGACGGGAAACTACGGGTATTTTAATATTAAACCACTGCGGTACTACTATTAATTTAAATTAATTTTAATGATAAGGCCTCCCAAACTGGAAATTTCACAAAATATTCCACACACACACATGTATGTATGTATGTATTACATATAACAACATATACACAATATATTTTAATTATTAACCATTGGGGGTACTAATTAATTTAATAAGTTCCACATGTCACGGAAAAGAAAATCCTCAATATTCCTTTGGCATTTAATGGCATTATATTCAAGTGTGTTGTGTTGTTATATATATTGTATTTTGTCTATATGTGTGTTTGTTGTGATGTTGTAATATTAACCACTGGGGATGTTTTTTTTTTATAATTAAGCCTGCCAATTGCCAGAAATTAATTACACCGTTCCCCATGTGATTTAATACTCTATATCAATATTTGTTGGGAATATTAATTGGCAGCACCTAATAAATTATAAGGCACCACTTTTGGGATATATATGTAGGTTAAACTATAAGATAATATATATTGTGATCATATACGATAAATAGTAGTATAGAAAACATAAATGACAGCTGTTTGAATTATGATATTATATATATTATATATATATATATATCATATAGTATATTATTATGGAATATTATGTGAATAGTTCCAGACAGTTTTGTAGCAAGTTAAAAGTCTTCCATTGGTACATACTAATGGTTTGGTCAACTTTACGTGGATATATATTAGTAGCTGTTTAAGTAACTTAGAGATCGATAGACTGGACACGAGAGAGAGAGGAGAGAGAGGAGGCGAAGAGAATTTTTGCCAGCCGGTAGGTGGCGTGCTACGTAATTACGGAGAAGGAACCATGGGGAACTATGGATGAATGAGGATGATGATTGTTACGAGGAGTTGTCTATATGCAGAATATAGATGGAACGAATGTTTATAGTATGATAGTAGTGATAACTATTAATGATGGATATAGATTTGTTAATAATATTCATATATAGGAGCACTGATTTGAATAGAATAGAGTTGATTTAAGTATTTTTATCTATGCCCTAAATGCTTCATCTTTATCTATCTCATCTTATTTCATTATGTGTTTATTATATATATATATAATTTCATATAGTATATAATTTATTATTATTCACATTTATTTCATTAAGCCGCTGTTAAAATTTAACAGCGCTTTGTTTTACTTACACATCTTTATAATTAGACGGTTCCTGCCCTCCGAGCTTACAATCTATAAAAGACAGGGACACCAAAGGTAGAAGGGGGGAGTGCTGGTGGGGACGCGTGGATGAGGGTCATAAGTTCTTCTCTTCACCTCTGGAGCTGGACCCCCAAGCACAGCATGGACTGGAGGGCGAGGTTGGCTTCTTTGGCAGCTCGAGCTGCCACTTCTCTCCCTCAAGCATGGCAAGCGTGCCAAGGGAGCAGGCCTTTTATCTCATCATCAGTTTGTGGTGTGTGTGTTGTGTCATCCCTCCCAATTCCCATCTATCATCATAGCAGCAGCAGCAGCAGCTAGCAGCCCAACAGCCCCCCCCCCCCTTTCCCATCCCGCCCCCCATCCTCATTCCCCCCCAAAACACACCTTGTAGCCCCCCTCAATAGAACCAAAATTATTAAACAATTGTGAAAAAATCTCGATTTTATTGGTTTGCGCGGTCGATGCATGGCGATGAATGAAAAAAACAAACAGTTTCATATGAATTGACTTTATTTACAGAATTTAATTTGGGGGAGGGAGACGCCATTTTCTTTAAAAAACACGAGAACAAAAATAAAGTTGAAGGTGACAAAAAAAATGCCGTTCGCGTTCGGGAAAAAAAAAAAACCAGCGCAGAATGATTATATAGTTATAGTATATATATATATATATTATATATGTGTAGATGGGCGGTTTTTTTAAAGTACAATCTGAAAACCTTGTTTCTTTAACTCGCTAATTCCTTTATTTCACAGCCGTTTTAATGAGTGCTGTTTTCAATGGCAAAAACAAACGCAGATAAAAAAGAGCGATAGGATAGCAGAAAGATGGCGAGCGAAAATGCGAGAAAAGCAGAGAGTAAATATTTTACAGAAAAAACGAAAAAATAAATTGGTATTTTTTAGTACACTGTTTTTCTGTACCAGAAAGTTTCTATACATTTCATGTCCAGCGAGGGAAAACAAAACAAAAAAAAAAACTGCGTCGGCATCCGCAATCTTGGTTCACCAGCGCGTTTACATGGAAAAGGGAATAACAGGGGGGTAAAATAGGAAATAATAAAACACACGCAAAAACATAATCAAAACGTGAAAATTGAAAAACAAAACCTTTTTCCCATCTCCTCGCGTCTGAAGGTCTGTCTGCCTTGTCGCTGTTTCCCGCGAAACAATAGAAAAAAAATCATGGAAAGGATGGAAATGGAAAAACAAGGAAGGGAAAAAAAAAAAAAACAAGAGCAACGGAAATGGCGGAAGACGAGAAAGAAGAAACGTCGCCCACAAAATGCTAAAAAAATAAAAATTGACGCAACGCCGTTCACCGCGGGGAAAGAAAACAAATAAATGACTCACCGTGAAATGAAAAAACAAGTGTTGATTTTGAAACGCGCCCGAATGCACGGACGTTTCGTACTCGAGAGTGGTCCGTTGTTTAGTCAGGAAAGCGACGTCTGGGAAGGAGAGAGGGCAGAGAGTGCGCATGCCCACCGACGCTGCGGATGGACGCCATTCAGGGTCAACTTCAACTTGCCTTGTATTTCTCCAGTTCGTTCGACGTTGAGTGACTTTGGACGGCAATCGATGGAAGTGGCTGCTGGAGGGCACGTCGGTAACCGAACCATTTTGCCAGACCGACGGGGGATCCGCCACCGTGGCTGGGTTTGCGGCGGCGAGGTCCCGGCGGCGGTCCCTGTCCGCAACGCTGGGTTGGGGGGCACACTGTCTGATGGCGGCGGAGGCTGCACGCTTGGTTTCCGGATCCTGGGAAGAGAAGAGAGAATGCCTTTGGATCTCCATGTGACCATCGAGTTGCGCTGGAGGAGCTCCAAAAGGCCTAGTCAGACGTCTCTCATAGGAATCTCTAGGCTTTAAATGCCACTTTTAGTTGAAGTGCGACCATAGAGTTGGCACTGGGAGCTCTAAAGGCTTAGAGAGTGTCCTCTCTTGAATCTCTAGGCCTTTCAGTGCCAATTTAGTTAAGGTTGACCATAGAGTTTCACTGGAGGGGCTACAAAGGCCTAGCAGAGCAGTCCCTCTAGGAATCTCTAGGGCTTTCAGTCCCAATTTAGTTAGGCTATCATTAGAATTGCGCTTGAGGAAACTGCGACCTTCCTGAGAGGCCATGTTACCTGATCTGTGGAGCTGCTGCTGCCTCATGGCCAGCTGCAGAGCGTCCCCGGTCGCGGTTCAAGAGCGGATGTCCGGCAGCCGAAATCGGGTAGCAAGGCTGGCCCAGGATGGTCCAGAGACGCTTGGGGTGCGCCAGTCGATGCCGGTCGCGATCATTCCTGGCAGGAGACATATGCAACCATTGAGTTGCGCCAGAGCACTAGACAGGCCTAGCAGGTTCTCTCTAGGGAATCTCTAGGCCTTTCAGTGCGGCTTTTAGTTAAAGTGACCATAGGTTGCACTCACGGCCTGAAGGAGCGGCGAAGGTGCTGCGGTATGGATCCTTGCGCCAACATCCTGTGGACCCATCCGGGGGCAGCTGGTGCGCTGGGCGCACCATCGGCACCGAGGGACCAGCGCGGGACTTGATGAACGGGGTGCGCAGGAACGCGGCGGCGGGGACGGGGGTCCCTGGTGGGGGTCCTCCTCCCTCCGCTGCCGGCACGGACTTCGTCCTGAATATCGTTTCTTGGCCGCAGCGTTGGTCGTTGGAGAGCGGCGTAGCGCCGGCTGGCGCTGGATGGGAGGTACGGTGGCGAGTTTTGGTGCTGGCGGGCGGCGAATTTGCACGGTCGCAGGGCGCAAAGGCAACAACTGTTCTGTCAAGGGAATAACAAACAACAATAACGTGTGGACCACCAATACTCTGAATAAATAACAAATTGGGGTTTTTTGCACAGTTAAAAAGGCAGCAAAAAACATGCCGATGTTTAAAGACTAACGAAGGATAAGGAGGCTCTCATTGTGACGTGAGGATTAATTAAGGGTTTCATTAAGTCTGTCAGTCGGTACGGATTTCAGGAACCACACCTTCGTGGTTGCCAAGTTTCGTCTTTGCGCGCTGGTGGCGCCAGTTTCGTCTTTTGCTCTTGTCTTTGCCTTCATTACATTTTGTCGGATGACTGAGGTGGAGGAGGAAGGAGGGACAGCTGCGGAGGAAGAAGTATTAGTAATACGTTGGACGCTAATGGGATCCTTACGGAGAGAACCGTGCCAATCCACCGACGCACCCTGGTCGCAAAACGTATTCGCCATGCGATTTAAGGCAGCCAAGGTCTAAATACGCAAAATACTTATGGAGTATGGAAATGGCGTGAAGGAACGAAAAAGAACGCGGTGCGGCTGGCGGTGTAACACTAACATGCTGGTAATGGATGGCGCTAGCGCCGCTGGCGTGAGAGGCGGCATTCCTCTTTGGCCGAGGACAGCAGGGGACTTCATGACGCGCTCGGGCGGTGCCTGCAGGAAAAATTTTGAAGGAAACAGAGAGGTCGACTGAGAAAAAAATCACTCTAGGCAGGGTTTGACCATGAGTTCGGCGGCGGTTCCGAGAGAGGACACTTCCCTTGCTTTGTAGGCCCTCCAGTGTTAATCTATGGGGAAGATGTTGACCTAGAGTTGCACTGGATGACCGTTATTCCTGAGAGCACCGTTCTGGCATCTCGTGTTCTTCTATGGGACATGTTGACCATAGAGTTGCGGGGAGGATCTACAGATTCCTAGAGAGGACACTTCTCTATGCATTTGTAGGCCTCTAGTGTTAATCTGGGGAAGATATTGACCATAGAGGACCTATGAGCCTCTCTAGGCATTGATGAATCTCCGCGGACGGACTCTATGGTCCTCGGAGGGCCTGGGGTTCCTCACCTTGCTGTTCCTGAACCCGTCCCTGTTCTTCTTCCATCTGGACTTTCCGAAAACCTGGCTGGTACGCATTTGAAACCATGGCCAGTTCTTGTGTGGGAACGCATACCCCTCCATCGCCGTTTGCGACAACTCCAGCGCGCCCATCTGGTCGGGGGAAACAAAAAGGGCACCGTTTAATACGTTAAAAAGGGCACTTTCATATGAGGATGCAAAAAAGAACATAATTCTATGTATTCCCGCTGGCAGAAAGTCAATATGCGCCGCTGTTTAATAAATAAGAACGGCTTTTCGCACCACCGCACCTGGCCGCCGCCGCCGGCTCCTGGGGACTTGTGCATCCCTTGGACGGATCGCCAAGAGAGGCTGGGAACCGGGGCCAAATCCTTCGCAAAAGAGACATGGCAGTAATAACTATATACAATATATAAATATTATGTTGATTATTTAAATAAATATTTTTTTTGGACTGCAACTCCCCAGAATTCCTTGCCATTGGCCAGATGGCTGGTGCTTCTGGAATTGTAGTCCAATGGACTTTAACTGCTTTAAACCATTGCGCCGCCTCTTTACCGACAGGGGAAGGGACGCGTGGTGGCGCAAGTAGTCTGCGGATGCGGCCCGGTCGGGAACATCTGGGGAGATCGGCGGCTGCGGCGTGAAGGCGCTCTCTGGCCCAAAGATGGAAGCCATGGGCTCCAGCGCGCCATCAAGGTGCTGAGGGACATTCGACGGCGGGGGGGGATGGGCGGACGGTGGCGGCCCCGGATCTCCTGCGCAAAAGGAAGCCATGACATTTCTGGCCAGAGCGTCCCTCGACAGTTGGAAAGGAAACGTGGGTTTGCGTGGGTTTGGTGTGCAGGAAGATGGCGGTCGGACTCACCTGCAAGATGTTCTTCGCGGCCGGTTGGGCAGCAATTTCCGGCGGCGACATCAAGTGGCTTTCAAGGTTTTGCTGCGAATAATAACATAATTTAATTACTATAAGTAATTACAATTTAACTACAATTTCAAAATAGGATTAAAATAATTATATAATTGTTAAAAAATCTTTTACTATATAATAAATAATCTATAGCATTTTAATTTAAAATTAACATATGTTATATAAATCAATATAATTATTATTATATATAATAAAATAATATTTAGCATTTTAAGATAGTAAATCTATAATATAATATTATAACATTTTTTGTGATGTTGTATTTAATAGAAATTACTACTTTAATAATATACAATATAACCTAACATTGACTGCATATTATAATAGCTATTGCTATATATAAATGGTTAATATATTATATAAAATAAATAAAATATTAAATTATAAATATTTTTGTTATACAAAAAAAAGTAGAGTAATATAAAGAAAGTTAGACAAATTGTACATAGTTAAAGTCATGATATAGAGGGTATAATATTATAGATTATTCTTATATAGTACTAGTGGAAATATAATTATTTCATCTCATTATATTATTATTATGGATAATTACATAATTAAAATAATATAATTATTATTTTCTATCCTATAATTATCATAATATACATTGTTACAATGATCAACATTTTAATATAATACACAATTGTACTTAAACTGCAATTATTATAAAATTATAATTATTTTATATATTGATATTAGTATTAAACATATAATACATAATATAATAATTATAAAATAACTACGATAAAAGTTATTGTCGCAAACACAGTATATATGACAAAATTACGTAATGAAACAAATTACGTAATTCAGAGATCTAACATAAAAGAACCGCGTTGGGACAAGGGGAAAAAAACCGTGCCTACGCCAACCGTTTTCTGGCCACTCCTGCGCCAAACTTGCGCAAATTGCACTAAACAACTTACGTTCGCTTTTTTGTGGGAGGCAGCGTCCCCGCTGGCCTTCATGGTGTGCCACCGTTGTTGAAGGCGGACATGTCTCCGTCCTTGAAGTGGCGCGAGTCCACGGTGTTGAGGGATGCCTCCGTCTGCCCAGATGCGCCATCTTGCCCTCTGCGTCCACTTTCAGGCTTTCAGCCCGGCTTCCCACCTCTTCCACCGAAAAGCACCACTCCAGAATGCGCTGGGGAAAGAAAAATGGAGGAACGGCCTGTGGGACAAGGTTGGCCACTTCCTGCGCAGGGGAATTGAAGCGCGGCCACTTCTTGCGCAGGGAAAACAAACCATGGCCACTTCCTGACTGATGAACCCAACCTCGCCTGCTTCCTGCGCAGGGGAGCAACGCAGCGACTTCTTGTGCCAGGGAGAACCACTTCCTGCACAGAAACTGAACCTCAGAGGGGGGAAGGACTTACTGCTTTCTCTGAGCTTCTCCTATTGGCTGAGGACTGGAGAGGAGGGGCTTCAGGTCGACTTAGCTTTCTGAAGCATCTCGAGAATGTCCACCTTGTTTCAGCGCGGTCCTCCAACGGATTGTGCAAAGTGTTTCCAGAATTTCTGGCGGGCGACAAGACGCCTTGCTCTAGGCTGAAAGGAGTCGACAGGACACTGATCATAGAGCTGCACTGGTGGAGTTACAAAGGCCTAGTAGCGTGTCCTCTCTAGGAATTACTCGGTCTTTCAGTGGGACGTTAGTTAAAGCTGACCATAGAGTTGCGCTGGAGGAGCTACAACGGCCTCCTCTAGAGTTCCTCTCTAGGAATCTCTAGGCCTTTTTGTGCCACTTTTAGTTAAGGATGATCATAATGTTGCGCGGAGGATCCTAGAGATTCTAAGAGGACGTAAAACATGGAGGCATATTACCCGCCAGCCTCTCCAGATCTTCTGGGGCGTGGATCAGAGCTACTTGAACGGCTCCCAGAGCGACTCGGGTTTGAAAACCAGCGGCTGAAGCGGCTGGCGGAGACGGCACCTTCACCCAAACGTCTTCGATCATCTACGGGGAGAGAGAAGGAACATGTCACATCATAGAGACCGGTTTTGAGTCCGCAGCGTCGTCTTTGAAATCTAGGATCCTATGTATTCCTGCATGGCAGGGGAGTGTTCTATGTATTCCTACATGGCAGGAAGCTGGCAGCAATTCAAAATCACGTCCGGCGCCGTCACTCACCGACGCAAAGGCCCGGACGCTCTTATCCAGGTTGAAGAACTCGTTGATCAAACTCGCCTCCCGGCGCCGTTTTCTGGAAGGACCGCTTCCCGGGGCACTTCCTGGTCTGCTGTCGCTGCCGGTGTTTCCGACTCAACGCGCTCTGTCATTCCTCCTCTTCGGCGACTCCGCCGTTGCATTCGACGCCTGTGAAGGACAAAGCCAGCGAAGCCATTCAAAATGGCGTCAAAGAGCGCCACTGTCGCCATCTTGAGTAAATGGCAGCCAGGCCCTATAGGGTCACAAAATGGTGATACAAAAGGGTCGCCGCCATTTTAAGAACAACCACAGAAGTCAAACAGACAGATTGGGTTCAATATGGTGCCGAAAGCGCCGCCACCCCCATTCTGTTACCTCCTTCAGCGATGCGTGCGCCTCCTCCCCCGCTTCCCCCTTGTGCTCCTCTTCCAGGTCTTGTCGTCGAATCCGGTCCAACTCTATGGTTTCTGACTGACCGTCGGACGGCGGAGAACCATTCCGGCGCCTCTTCTGTGTGGAGTCGTTGCGCCGCCGTTCGCCGAAGACGCGCTTTCCGTCGCCGAACTCCCCGGGTTTGGGCGAAAGGGAGAGAACGGAAGTGGAGAGGTGGAAAACGAGAAAAACTAGAGGATGTATGCACGCATAGTTGCCCAACGGAAATAGGAGCGACGCAAAAACGGTAGTAAACAATATAGGTATTCAATAGATTCCTTTATTAATAATATACTGAAATTCATTTATTAAAAAAATATAATACTGAATACATTCATTTATTTAATACATATAGTACTAAATATAGTCATTATTAATTAAATATATTTACTTAAATACATTCATTTTTAAATAAATGACTTACTTAAATACAATCATTTATTAAGTACACTTACCTTAAATACATTAATTAAATAAGTGTAACTTACTTGAATATATTAATTATTAAATATATTTAAAACACATTTATCATCAAATAAATATATTTAGAAACAACTACAACAAACATGATTTATTATATACAGACTCACCCGAACTCGTTGTCCCTGTACCCGGTCGCGGTCCCTGGCGTCTCGTGGGTCACGCTGCTCCTTTTCCCACCGCCACCGCGGTCTTGTTCAAAGTTCCGTGCGGGGATGATGCGCCCGCTCCATCCGGCGCCCTCCGATGATGCGCACGCAGTCATTCTCCTTCTCCAGGGGGCTCAACGCCTGACGCGAACTGACCGCGGCGGTGACGTGGCAGCCGACTCCGAAGCTCCGCCTCTGGGGCTGAGGACCACGTCCAGGTCATCCTCCTTCACGCGGTTCCCTGGGATCTGCGCAGTTTTAACGGATGCGTCAATTGCGCGACGAGGAGATAAAGAACTTGGGTTTTGACACGCCGCGTGTGTCGAAACCGCCGTCCGCATTTTGTAGCACCCTCACCTCTAAGCCTGCGCACGAGGGATGTCCGGTCAGAGTCCAGGTCCTTCTTGGTGCTACTGACCGGTGACGCTTTCCTGAATTTGGATACAGTGACGAATGCCATTTCTCGGGTCCCAGACGCCATCGCTGTTAACATTACAGGGAAAAATTGCGTTTTTTTCACGTTCGCCTTCGTCACACCGCAGACCCAAGGGGCTGGAAAGGCGTTTAAAAGCGACGTACTGTCGTATTTTTCCGACGGCACGCGGCCGCCGTTGAGTGTGGACGCTCCCTTAATGTCCAGGAGTTCTTCCTAGAAAGAAAAGCACTTCAAAAACAGGATTTTGCGAGCCAAAGGCAGATAACCCGCCTCCGCAGCATCCTTCCTTTGCCGCTTTGGAATAAGCGTTAATTAATTAAAGGGAAGAGTCGCGGAGGCCTTACTTTTCGTGTAACGAGTGGGGCAACCTCATGGCATGGGTCTCCTGCGGCGTCCAGCAAAGAGCCGCTGCCGTTCACGGCTTCGGGAGCGCCGTGCTGCCATGCGGGGCCGGCGACCCCTGCATCGGAGAAAAAAAAAGGAAGAACACGAGACGGAACGGCCAGAATAAGAAAAGAAAATAAAAATGAAATCAGAAGTTAACTGAAATCAAGTGAATGAAAAAAGGAACAAAGAAATAAAACTATAAGTTTATAAACACTAATCACATGTAAGTTCACAATCAATGAATTTAATAAATCAATTAAATTTAAAATTTAATCAAAAAAAATTTAATTTAAACAATTAAAATATAAATTAATTAAATATTTTTATTAAAGCCTTTTTAATAATTAATTATTATTTTTGAGGACTTTCATTATTAAAATAATTAATTTGAATACACAAAATCATTACATAAATTATTTAAATAATAAAATGTTAAAACAATTCATGTTAATAATAATATAATTAAGCATGGTCCACAACTTTGCCCCACCGGGGTTTTGGACTCCAGCTCCCAGAATCCCAGGCTATTGGGCCCATGTGTGGGCTTCTGGGAGTTGTAGTCCCAAACCTCTTAAAAGGGTCACACTTCGGGAACCACTTAAAAACATGGTTTATTATGTGAAACACAAGTGGGCCCCCACAACTGGTGTGCCCCTTTAAGGGCACTTTGGATCAGCTCCCAGAATCCCAGGCCATGTGGCCAACGTGGCTGAGGCTTCTGGGAGTTGTCAAGTCCAACAACAGCTAGACCAACACCTGGCTGACAACCTGGCCTGTCAGGGCTTTCCCAGGCGAGGCTCTGAGGAGGCCAGCCGACCTGTCAGGGACTGGCCTTCGTGACCATATTCGAGGAAGGGCTACCTGGCAGGGCTGTCGTTCTGAAAGGTCAGAAAAGGCTGCCCTGTTCTTGCCTGAAGGTTCATTAAGAGTCAAGTGTCCATTCCTGAGAGACATCATGAGGGAGGGGTCCCTTACCTTGCAGGGTGTTCGTTGCGAGGCTTCAGAAAGGTCTGTACAGATTCCCTCCTGAGAGTGTCCTACACTGGCAGGTGCTAATCGTTCAGAAGGGTCAGGAGGAGGGCTCCCTTCATCCAATATCCGAGAGCTCATTAAGACGAAGGATGAACGTCCTCCTTGAGAGGTCTCCACCTGGAGGCTGGTCGTTCTGAAGCTCACAAAAGGTTTCTGAGTGTTTCCATTGAGGGCTGCGCAGCCTGTAGAGATCAAAAGTACGGACTTTCTCCTCCTGCATGGGCCCCTACTTTGGAGGGCTGTCGGTACTGAGGCTCGCCAGTGGTAGGCTACCTGTCGGGGCTGTCGTTGAGGAAAATGGCCTCCATAGGGCTCCCTTTCCCTTCATAGTGTGCCATTGTCCCGGGCCTTAAATACCTTCCTCCCCTCGCGAGGCAACGGCTCCTCCATCTCCCTTCCTTCCCCTGCCTCGCGCTCCGCCTCCGCCTTCCTCGTTCCTCCGCCGCCATTTAACGCGTAGAAAAGAGCGGAAAGGAGGCCTCCGGCTTCCCCGCCACTCCCCCTATTTCTGCCCACCCGCGCCATAGCGCGAGCGCGGAGGGAATGGCAGGCGGCAGGAGGCAAACCTCGCGAGAACTGGGGAAGAAAAACGCGAGCAAGCGGCTCGCCCCCCCCGAGGTCAATCTCTTCAAATTAATAGCTTTTTTCTCATTATTATTACTATTACTTTTCCCATCACATACATACATACATACATACATATACTGTATATATATATATATATAATTTTCGAGTCATGCGAACGTGGTAGACAGCCTCGATGAAGAGTAAACTATGCGAAGGGGTCCTTCCTCAGACGAAACGTTGGTTGGTTTTGCGCATGCGCGCAGTCCTAAGCGAGGCCGCCAGCGTTTCCCCATCCCGCTCTTGCTGTTTTCTGCGCATGCGCGCTGTCCGGAATCGGCAATAGCATCAGCAGTGTCGCCTCTGACGTCGCGTTTTCCCTTCCAGGTCTCGCGAGGCTTTAGCATCTACGCCTCCTTCCTCCTCCAGGGCGGACGCTGCGTATGCGCAGAGACATCAGACCCACCGCTCTCGCGTTTTCCTTTCCTATTCTCGCGAGGTACAGTTGCCTCCTCATCTCGGGCTGCGTATGCGCACGCGCGGAGTCTTCGGGGGGGGCAGCCGCTCTCGCGTTTTCTTCCCCAGTTCTCGCGAGGTTTGCCTCCTCCGCCTGCCTTCCCTCCGCGGCGCGCATGCGCGGTGGGCATTAAATAGGGGGAGGGCGGGGAAGCGGAGGCCTCCTTCGCTCTTTTCTCCGGTTAATGGCGGCGGAGGAAGAGGAAGAAGGAGGCGGAGGCGGAGGCAGGGGAAGGAAGGGAGAGGAGGAGCCGTTGCCTCGCGAGGGGAGGAAGGTAAGGCCGGGAAATGGCACCTATGAAGGGAAAGGGAGCCTATGAGGCCATTTTCCTCAACGACAGCCCCGCAAGGTAGGCTCACTGGGAGCCTCAGGACGACAGCCCTCCAAAGTAGGCCCTCAGGAGGGAGAAAGTCCGTCTTTTGATCCTCAGGCAGCCTCAATGAACCTCAGGAGCCTTTTGTGAGCTTCAGAACGACAGCCCTGCCAGGTGGGACCTCTCAGGAGGGACTTTCATCCTTCTTAATGAGCCTCAGGAGGATAAGGGAGCCTCTCCTGACCCTCTGAACGATAGCCCTGCCAGGTAGGACCTCTCAGGAGGGACTTTCAGCCTTTCTGAGCCTCGCAACGACAACCCTGCAAGGTAGGACCCCTCATGAGTCTCTCAGGAAGGACACTTGACCTTAATGAACCTCAGGAAGACAAGGGAGCCTTTTCTGAGCTTCAGAACGACAGCCCTGCCAGGTAGGCCCTTCCTAATGTTCACGAAGGCAGCCCTGACAGGTCGGCTGCCTCCTCAGAGCCTCGCCTGGGAAGCCCTGACAGGCAGGTTCAGCCAGGTGTTGGTCTAGCTGTTTGGACTACAACTCCCAGAAGCCTCAGCCACGTTGGCCAATGGCCTGGGATTCTGGGAGCTGGAGTCCAAAGTGCCCTTAAAGGGGCACACAGTTTGGGGCCCACTGGTTTCAATAATAAACCATGTTTTTAAGTGGTTCCCGAAAGTGTTACCCTTTTAAGAGGTTTTGGACTACAACTCCCAGAAGCCTCACACATGTTGCCCAATAGCCTGGGATTCTGGGAGCTGGAGTCCAAAACCCCTTAAAGGGGCAAAGTATGTGGACCATGCTTAATTATATTATTTATTAACATGAATTGTTTTAACTATTTATTATTTAAAAATAATTTATTGTAATTATTTTGTGTATTCAAATTATTATTTTAATAATGAAAGTCCTCAAAAATAATTATTATTAATTATTTAAAAAGGCTTTAAAATAAAAAATAAATTTAATTAATTTTATATTTAATTGATTTAAATTAAATTTAAATTTGATTTAAATTTAAATTTAATTGATTTAAATTAAATTAAATTGATTTGAATTAAATGTAGATTTAAGTGATTTAAATATAAATTAAATGTAAATTTAATTGCTTTTGATTTAAATTTAATTTAAATTCAATTGATTTTAATTTAACTTTAATTGATTTTAATTTTATTTTACTTTTAATCTATATTTTCAAATGGCCGTTTCACGTCTCGTGTTCTTCCTTTTTTTTCTCCGATGCAGGGGTCGCCGGAACCGCAATGGACAAAAAGCAGGCGCTGACCGAAGCCGTGAACGGCAGCGGCTCTTTGCTGGACGCGCGCAGGACCCATGCCATGAGGTTGCCCCATCGTTACACGAAAGTAAGGCCCTCCGCGACTCTTCCCTTTAATTAATTAACGCTTATTCCAAAGCGGCAAAGGAAAGGATGCTGCGGAGGCGGGTATTCTGCCATTTTGGTTGCTTTCTTTTCTAGGAAGAACTCCTGGACATTAAGGAGCGTCCACACTCAAAGCGGCGGCCGCCGTGCCTTTCCGAAAAATACGACAGGTACGTCGCTTTTTAAACGCCTTTCCAGCCCCTTGGGTCCTGCGTTGTGACGAAGGCGAACGTGAAAAAAACGCAATTTTTTCCTGTAATGTTAACAGCGATGGCGTCTGGGACCCAGAGAAATGGCATGCGTCACTGTATCCAAATTCAGGAAAGACTTCACCGGTCGAAGTAGCACTCAAGAAGGACCTGGACTCTGACCGGACATCCCTCGTGCGCAGGCTTATAGGTGAGTGTGCTACAAAATGGCGGACGGCGGTTTCGACACATGCGGGCGTGTCAAAACCCCAAGTTCTTTATCTCCTCGTCGCGCAATTGACGCATCCGTTAAAACTGCGCAGATCCCAGGGAACGCGTGAAGGAGGATGACCTGGACGTGGTCCTCAGCCCTCAGAGGCGGAGCTTCGGAGGCGGCTGCCACGTCACCGCCGCGGTCAGTTCGCGTCAGGCGTTGAGCCCCCTGGAGAAGGAGAATGACTGCGTGCGCATCATCGGAGGGCGCCGGATCGGGAGCGGGCGCATCATCTCCGCACGGAACTTTGACAAAGACCGCGGTGGCGGTGGTGAAAAGGAGCAGCGTGACCCACGAGACGCCAGGGACCGCGACCGCGAGTACAAGGACAAACGGTTCAGGGTGAGTCTGTATATAATAAATCAGTATGTTTAGTTGTTTCTAAATATATTTATTTGATGAATAAATGTGTTTAAATATATTTAATAAATTAATATATTCAAGTAAGTACACTTATTTAATTAATGTATTTAATGTAAGTGTACTTAATAAATGATTGTATTTAAGTAAGTACATTTATTTAATAAATGAATGTATTTAAGTAAATATATTTAATTAATAAATGAATATATTTAAGTACATATATGTATTTAATAAATGAATGTATTTCAGTAATTATATTTATTTAATAAATGAATTTAAGTATATTTAATTAATAAAGGAATATATTTAAGTACATATATGTGTTTAATAATACGTTTTTGCGTCGCTCATATTTACGTATGGTGCAACTATGCGTGAACATACATACATACATATGAATTTTTCTCGTTTCACCTCCACTTCCGTTCTCTCCTTTCGGAACCCAGAGGGAGTTCGGCGACGGAAAGCGCGTCTTCGGCGAACGGCGGCGCAACGACTCCTACACAGAAGAGGAGCCGGAATGGTTCTCCGCCGGTCCGACGAGTCAGTCAGAAACCATAGAGTTGACCGGATTCGACGACAAGATCCTGGAAGAGGAGCACAAAGGGCGGAAGCGGGCGAGGAGGCGCACCGCATCGATGAAGGAAGGTAACAGAATGGTGGTGGCGGCGCTTTCGGTCACCATTATTGAACCCTATCTTGTCTGTTTGACTTCTGTGGTTGTTCTTAAAATGGCGGCGACCCTTTTTGTATCACCATTTTGTGACCCTATATGGGCCTGGCTGCATTTACTCAAGATGGCGACAGTGGCGCTCTTTGACGCCATTTTGAAATGGCTTCGTCTGGCTTTGTCCTTCACAGGCGTCGAATGCAACGGCGGAGTCGCCGAAGAGGAGGAAATGCAGAGCGCATTGAGTCGGGAAACACCGGCAGCGACAGCAGACCAGGAAGTGCCCCGGGAAGCGGTCCTTCCAGAAACGGCGCCGGGAGGCGAGTTTGATTTCAACGAGTTCTTCAACCTGGATAAGAGCGTCCCGGGCCTTGCGTCGGTGAGTGACGGCGCCGGACGTGATTTTGAATTGCTGCCTGCTTCCTGCCATGTAGGAATACATAGAACACTCCCCTGCCATGCAGGAATACATAGGATCCTAGATTTCAAAAGACGACGCTGCGGACTCAAAACCGGTCTCTATGATTTGACATGTTCCCTTTCTCTCCCCGTAGATGATCGAAGACGTTTTGGGTGAAGGTGCCGTCTCCGCCAGCCGCTTCAGCCGCTGGTTTTCAAACCCGAGTCGCTCTGGGAGCCGTTCAAGTAGCCTCCGATCCACGCCCCACGAAGAGCTGGAGAGGCTGGCGGGTAATTATGCCTCCATGTTTACGTCCTCTTTAGGAATCTCTAGGAATCCTCCAGCGCAACCTTATGATCATCCTTAACTAAAAGTGGCACAAAAAGGCCTAGAGATTCCTAGAGAGGAAACTCTACTAGGCCTTTGTAGCTCCTCCAGCGCAACTCTATGGTCAGCTTTAACTAAACGTCCCACTGAAAGACCTAGAGATTCCTAGAGAGGACACTCTACTAGGCCTTTGTAACTCCACCAGTGCAGCTCTATGATCAGTGTCTGTCGCTTCCTTTCAGGCCTAGAGCAAGGCGTCTTGTCGCCCGGCCAGAATTCTGGAAACTACTTTGCACCAATTCCGTTGGAGGACCGCGCTGAAAACAAGGTGGACATTCTCGAGATGCTTCAGAAAGCTAAAGTCGACCTGAAGCCCCTCCTCTCCAGTCTCTCAGCCAATAAGGAGAAGCTCAGAGAAAGCAGTAAGTCCTTCCCCCCCTCTATGGTTCAGTTTCTGTGCAGGAAGTGGTTCTCCCTGGCACAAGAAGTCACTGCGTTTGGCCTCCCCTGCGCAGGAAGCAGGCGAGGTTGGGTTCAATCAGTCAGGAAGTGGCCATGGTTTGTTTTCCCTGCGCAAGAAGTGGCCGCGCTTCAATTCCCCTGCGCAGGAAGTGGCCAAACCTTGGTCCTCACAGGCCGTTCCTCCATTTTTCTTTCCCCAGCGCATTCTGGAGTGGTGCTTTCGGTGGAAGAGGTGGAAGCCGGGCTGAAAGGCCTGAAAGTGGACGCAGAGGGCAAGATGGCGGCATCTGAGCAGACGGAGGCATCCCTCAACACCGTGGACTCGCGCCACTTCAAGGACGGAGACATGTCCGCCTTCAACAAGCTGGTCAGCACCATGAAGGCCAGCGGGACGCTGCCTTCCCAGCCAAAAGCGAACGTAAGTTGTTTAGTGCAAGTTTGGCGCAAGTTTGGCGCAGGAAGTGGCCAGACACGGTTGGCGTATGCATGGTTTCTTTTCCCCTTGTCTCCAGACGCGGTTCTTTTACGTTAGATCTCTGAATTACGTAATTTGTTTCATTACGTAATTTTGTCATATATATTACTGTGTTTTGCGACATAACTTTATCGTAGTTATTTTATAATTATTATATTATGTGTAATTATATGTTTAATACTAATATCATATATAAAATAATTATAATTTTATAATAATTACAGTATTTTAAGTTACATTGTGTATTATATTAAAATGTATAATATAGTATACAATGTATATATTATAATAATATAATGAATATAAAATAATAATTATATTAATTTTAATATAATGTAATTATCCATAATATAATAATATAATGAATGTGAAATAATAATAATAATTTCAACATAATTATCTATAATATAATAATATAATGAATATAAAATAAAAATATATATCATAATGAATTTAAAATATGTTAAAATTTATAGTATAAAATGTAATATAATAATATAATTAATATATATTATATTATATATTTTGTATAGAAAACAATTATATTTGTTTATAATTATATATTTTATTTTATTTTATTTTATATAATATATGAAACAATTATATATAGCAATTATATTATAATATTGCAGTCATATGTTATGTTATATATTGTATATTATTAAAGTAGTTAAATTTCTATATAATATACATCACAAAATAATGTTATAATATTATATTATAGATTTACTATCTTAAAATGCTAAATATTATTTTATTATATATAAAATAATTATATTGATTTATATAATCATATGTTAATTTTTAAATTAAAATGCTATATATTATTTTATTATATATAAAATATATTTTTTAACAATTATATAATTATTTTATCTATTTTAAATTGTAGTTAAATTTAATTATACGTTATAGTATATTAAATTATGTTATTATTCGCAGCAAAACCTTGAAAGCCACTTGATGTCGCCGCCGGAAATTGCTGCCCAACCGGCCGCGAAGAACATCTTGCAGGTGAGTCCGACCGCCATCTTCCTGCACCAAACCCACGCCAAACCCACGTTTCCTTTCCAAACTGTCGAGGGACGCTCCTGGCCAGAAATGTCATGGCTTCCTTTTGCGCAGGAGATCCTGGGGCCGCCATCCGTCCGCCCATCCCCGCCGTCGAATGTCCTCAGCACCTTGATGGGCGGCCTGGAGCCCATGGCTTCCATCTTGGGCCAGAGAGCGCCTTCACCGCCGCAGCCGCCGATCTCCCAGATGTTCCCGACCCGGGCCGCATCCGCAGACTACTTGCGCCACCGCGTCCCTTCCCCTGTCGGTAAGAGCGGCCGCAAATGGTTTAAAGCAGTTAAAGTCCATTGGACTACAATTCCCAGAAGCACCAGCCATCTTGGCCAATGGCAAGGAATTCTGGGAGTTGCAGTCCAAAAAAAATCTTTATTTAAATAAATCATACATAATATTTATATATTGTATATAGTTATTACTGCCATGTCTCTTTTGCGCAGGATTTGGCCCCGGTTCCCAGCCTCTTCTTGGCGATCCGTTCCAAGGGATGCACAAGTCCATGAGTCCGGCGGCGGCGGCGCAGGTGCGAGTGGTGCGGAAAAGCCATTCTTATTTATTAAACAGCGGCGCCTATTGACTTTCTGCCATGCAGGAATACATAGAATTATGTTCTTTTTGGCCATCCTCAGTATGAAAGTGCCCTTTTAACGTATTAACGGTGCCCTTTTGTTTCCCCCGACCAGATGGGCGCGCTGGAGTTGTCGCAAACGGCGATGGAGGGGTATGCGTTCCCACACGAACTGGCCATGGTTTCAAATGCGTACCAGCCAGGTTTCGGGAAAGTCCAGATGGAGAAGAACAGGGACGGGTTCAGGAACAGCAGGTGAGGACCCCAGGTCCTCCGGAGGACCATAGAGTCGTCCCGGAGATTCATCAAATGCCTAGAGAGGCTCTAATAGGTCCTCTATGGTCAACATCTCCCCATAGATTAACACTAGAGGGCCTACAAATGCATAGAGAAGTGTCCTCTCTAGGAATCTGTAGATCCTCCACCGCAACTCTATGGTCAACATGTTCCCATAGAATAACACTAGATGCCAGAACTGTGCTCTCTAGGAATAACGGTCATCCAGTGCAACTCTATGGTCAACATCTCCCCATAGATTAACACTGGAGGGCCTACAAATGCATAGGGAAGTGTCCTCTCTAGGAACCTCCAGCGCAACTCTATGGTCAACTCCTGCCTAGAGTGATTTTTTCTCAGTCCTGACCTCTCTGTTTCCTTTCATATTTTTCCTGCAGGCAACCGCCGCTGCGCGTCATGAAGTCCCCTGCTGTCCTCGGCCACAGAGGGAATGCCGCCTCTCCGCCAGCGGCCGCAGCGCCATCCATTACCAGCATGGTTAGTGTTGCACCTGCCGCCGCCGCCGTTCTTTCGTTCCTTCACGCCATTTCCATACTCCATAAGTATTTGCGTATTTAGAACTTTGCTGCCTTAAATCGCATGGCGAATACGTTTTGCGACCGGGGTGCGTCGGTGGGATTGGCACGGTTCTCTCCGTAAGGATCCCTATTAGCGTCATCGTTAATTACTAATTACTTCCTCCGCAGCTGTCTCCTTCCTTCACTCCTACCTCAGTCATCCGCAAAATGTATGAAGGCAAAGACAAGAGCAAAGACGAAACTGGCGCCACCAGCGCCGCAAAGACGAAACTTGGCAACCACGAAGGTGTGTTTCTGAAATCCGTACCGACTGACAGACTTAATGAAACCCTTAATTAATCCTCCGTCACCATCGAGCCTCCTTATCCTTCGTTAGTCTTAACATCGGCATGTTTTTGCTGCCGTTTTAACTGTGCAAAAAACCCCAATTTGTTATTTATTCATAGTATTGGTCCACCGTTATTGGTTGTTATTCCCTTTGCAGAAAGTTTGTTGCCTTTGCGCCCTGCTGACCGTGCGAATTCGCCGCCCGCCAGCACCAAACTCGCCACCTCCTCCCTCCAGCGCCCAGCCGGCGCTACGCCGCTCTCCAACGCCAACCGCTGCGCCAAAGACCACGAATTCAGGACGAAGTCCGGTGCCGGCAGCGGAGGGAGGAGGACCCCCACCATGGCGTCCCCCGTCCCCGCCGCTGCGTTCCTGCGCCCCGTTCATCAAGTCCCGGCGCTGGTCCCTCATGTGCCGATGGTGCGCCCAGCGCACCAGCTGCCGCCCGGATTGGTCCAGAGGATGTTGGCGCAAGGGATCCATCCGCAGCACCTTCCGCCGCTCCTTCAGGCCGGTGAGTGCAACTCTATGGTCAGCTTTAACTAAAAGCCGCACTGAAAGGCCTAGAGATTCCTAGAGAGGACACTTTGCTAGGCCTTTCTAGTGCCTCTGGCGCAACTCTATGGTTGCATATGTCTCCTGCGCAGGAATGATCGCGCCCGGCATCGACCTGGCGCACCTCCAAGGCGTCTCTGGACCCCTCCTTGGCCAGCCTTGCTACCCGATTTCGGCTGCCGGACATCCGCTCTTGAACCCGCGACCGGGGACGCCTCTGCAGCTGGCCATGATGCAGCAGCAGCTCCACAGATCAGGTAACATGGCCTCTCTAGGAATGTCCATGTCCTCCAGCGCAATTCTATGATCAGCCTTAACTAAAAGTGGGACTGAAAGGCCTAGAGATTCCTAGAGAGGACGCTCTGCTAGGCCTTTGTAGCCCCTCCAGTGAAACTCTATGGTCAACCTTAACTAAAATTGGCACTGAAAGGCCTAGAGATTCCTAGAGAGGACACTCTGCTAAGCCTTTATAGCTCCTCCAGTGCAACTCTATGGTCAGCTTCAACTAAAAGTGGCATTTAAAGGCCTAGAGATTCCTAGAGAGGACGCTCTACTAGGCCTTTGGAGCTCCTCCAGCGCAACTCTATGGTCAACATGGAGGTCCAAAGGCATTCTCTCTTCTCTTCCCAGGATCCGGAAACCAAGCGTCAGCCTCCGCCGCCATTCAGACAGTGTCCCCGAACCCAGCGTTGCGGACAGGGCCGCCGCCGGGACACTCGCCGCTCGCCAACCAGCGCAGCGGTGGCGGATCCCCCGTCGGTCTGGCAAAATGGTTCGGTTCCGACGTCCTCCAGCAGCCACTTCCATCGATGCCGTCCAAAGTCATCAGCGTCGACGAACTGGAATACAGGCAGTGAGTTGCGCCGGATGGCGTCCATCGCAGCGGCGGTGGCAGCGCACTCTCTGACCCTCTCTCCTTCCCAGCGTCACTTCTGACTAAACAACGGACACTCGCGTACGAAAACGTCGTGCGTCTGCGCTTTTCAACACTTTTTTTCATTTCAGGGAGCATTTTTTTTCTTTCCGCGGTGAACGGCGTTGGCGTGCATTTTTTTTTAGCATTTTGTGCGACGTTTCTCCTCCTTCCGTTGCTCTTTTTTTTCCCTTCCTTGTTTTTCCATCCTTCCATATTTTTTTTTCTATTGTTTCGCGGGGAAAAAGCGAAAGGCGAACAGACTTCAGACGCGAGGAGATGGGAAAAAGGTTTGGTTTTTCACGTTTGTTATGTTTTTTGCGTGTGTTTTTTATTCCTATTTCCCCCTTTTTCCATGTAAACGGCGCTGGTGAACCAAGATGGCAGTGCCGACGCAGTTTTTTTGTTTTTTCCCCTCGCTGGACATGAAATGTATAGAAACTTTCTGTACAGAAAACAGTGTATAAAAATACCTTTATTTTCGTTTTTCTGTATATATTTATCTCTTGCTTTTCTCATTTTCTCGCCATCTTTCTCTATCCTTCGCTCTTTTTCTGCGTTTGTTTTTCCATGAAAACGCACTCATTAAACGGCTGTAAATAAAGGAATTAGCGAGTTAAAGAAAAAGGTTCAGATTTACTTTAAAACGCCCATCTCACAATAAGATGATATATATATATAAATATATCTGCGCTGGTTTTTTTCCGAACGGCGAACGGCATTTTTTTTTCACCTGTATTTTTTGTTCTCGTTTTTTTAAAGAAAATGGCGTCTCCCCCAAAATTAATTCTGTAAATAAAGTCAATTCTATGAAACTGTTGTTGTTTTCATCGCCGTGCATCGCCGCGCCAAACGGCAATTAAAAGGCGGATTTGTTTTCGACAGAGGTTGGGTTTAATAGGGATTTGTTCTGGATTGAAAAGGTTTGTTTTATCTGCTCTCTCTCTCTCTCTCTCTCTCTATATATATATATGGAATTGAGGGATACACACACACACAAACTATATAATAAAAGGCCTCCCTTCAGCTTCCATCTTGAGGGAGAGAGAGGCAGGCTAGCTCCAAGAAGCCAAGCCCTTCCTCCAGTCCATCTGTCTTGGTCCAGGCCTAGGAGGTAGAGAAGACTTGGACCTCATCCTCTTCCCCACCAGCACTCCCTTCTCCTTTGGTGTCCTGTCTTTTTAGATTGTAAGCCTGAGGGCAGGGAACCGTCTAATTATAAAGATTGTAAGTACAGCGCTGTGTAAATTTACAGCGCTTAATAAATAAATGTGAATAATAATATATTATAATTAATATATATATATATATATATTATAAACAACATAATAAATAATATAGATAGATAAAGATGGAATTTAGGGAGATATATAAAAAATACTATACAGTGGTGCCTCGGGTTACGAAATTAATTCGTTCCGCGGCCGCTTTCGTAACCCGAAAAGCCTTCGTAAGCCGAATTGCCATAGGCGCTAATGGGGAAAAGCCGCGTTTCGTGCGAAAAAGCCGAAAAAAGCACCAAAAATTTTCTTCGTATCCCGAAAAAACATTCGTAACCCGGAACAATGATTTCCTATGGGATTTTTTCGTATCCCGAAAATTTCGTAACCTGGGTATTTCGTATCCCGAGGTACCACTGTATATATAAAATATTTTATAATATATATGATATATTATTTAACAAATATATATAACATATTAATAGGTTATATATTATAATATAAACATATATTAAAAATAATATAAATATTATATATATATTTACAAATGAGTTCCTTATAATTAATTGATACGAAACCGTCTGGAAAATTCTCTCTCTCTCTCTCTCTCTGTGTATGTATATATAGTAATAATACAGCTATATATATATATAAATTTAAAACCATTATTATTTACCAATGGAATACTTTTAATTGCTACAAAACTGTCTGGAATATTCAAATAATATTCCATATATAATATATATATATATATATATATAATAATTCAAACAGCTTCATTTATTTTTCTATATATATTTATCTATATATCACATATATATTATATTATGTTTAATACAATATATACCAAAGTGGTCCTTATAATTATTTGCTGCCAATAATATTCCAACAAAATATTATATAGTATTAATCAATGGGGGACGTTTAATTAATTTCTGGCAATTGGCAGCAATTAATTAAAAAAATCCCCAGTGGTTAATATTACACACACACACACACATATATACAAATACATATATATACACACACACACACTGAATATTCCATTATGCCAAAGGAATATTGTGAATTTTCCGGACAGTTTGGAAGCTTAATTAAATTAATTAGTACCCCAATGGTTAATATTAAAATATATTGTGTATATGTGTGTATATTCTACATACATGTGTGTGTGTGGAATATTTTGTGAAATTTCCAGTTTGGAGGCTTAATTAAATTAATTTAAATTAATTAGTACCGCAGTGGTTAATATTAAAATACCGTATTTTCCGTCGTACAAGACGACTTTTTAGCCCTGGAAAATCTTCCCCAAAGTCGGGGGTAGTCTTGTACTCCGGAAAGCCCCTGGGTCCTAAAGAGAGCCCTTGGCAGGGAAGGCTTCTCTCAAAGGCAAAGGAGCATCCTCTTCTGTTCTCTCCTCCTTTGCTTTTCCCCTCCTTCCTTCCCTCCCTCCCTTCCTCCTTCCTTCCTTCCCTTTTTCTTCCTTTTCTTCTCTTCCTTCCTTGCTTGCTCCCTCCCTTCTCTTCCTGTCCTTGGATGGCAGAAGGTCTCTCTACCTTCCCTCCAGCCTGAGAGCAAGGCTGGCTACAGAGCAACCAATCCTTTGGAGTCACACGCTCACAGTTTTCAGCCAATCAGAGAGAGGGCTGGAGAGTGGTCGCCATCCCACCCTCAGAAAAGGGTCTCTCTCTCTCTCTCTCTCTCTCTTAGCCCCTGAGTCCCTCTGACTAGAGCCAGGCTACAGAGCAACCAATCCTGTTTGGATGGAGTCACACTAACAGCCAATCAGAGGGAGGACAGTGGTTGACCCCCCCCCTGCCCTCACAAACTACAATTCCCAGGATTCCCTGGTTTTTCAAGGGAATTGCCTCCATGCATCCAGATCCCAGCCCCAGAGATACAGTCTACAGTCTATTTTTATTATTATTATTATTATTATTATTATTATTATTATTATTTTATTATTATCCTTTATTTATTTATTTATATCAGTGTTGCCAGTTTAAGTCCACTTCTGCAGATGCATTTGGATTTAATGATAACAATAGTGGTGATGATGAGGATAGAGAGATAGGTCTTGTAGCACATTTGAGACTCACTGAAAGAAAAGGTGGCAGCTTTCCTAGACTTAAGCGTACTTCCTCAGATGCATGGGAATTGTAGTTCATTGTGGCACCAGAGCCCTTTCTCACAAAACTACAATTCCCAGGGTTCCCTAGCATTGAGCCAGGCCAGCTAAAGCGGCCTCAAACTGGAGTATTTCTGCAGTATGGATTGGACCTTGAGCATTTTTAATAACCAACGTCCAAGACACACTGCAGAAATAATCCAGTTTGTGACCACTTTAACTCTCCTGGCTTAGTGCTAGGGAATCCTGGGAATTGTAGTTTGTTTTGGCACCAGAGCTCTTTCTGACAGAGAAGGCTCAATGTCTCACAAAACTACACTTCCCAGGGTTCCCTAGCACTGAGCCAGGGCAGCTAAAGTGGTCTTGAACTGGATTATTTCTGCAGTGTGTCTTGGATCCAATTTAGGCGGCATCTTCATTCCAGAGACAATCCAGTTTCATACCATTTTAACTGCCATGGCCCAGTGCTATGAAATCCTGAGAATTGTAGTTTGTTGTCACACCAAAGTTTGCTGAGATGTCTCACAAAACTAGAATTCCCAGGATTCCCTAGCACTGAGCCAGGGCAGTTAAAGGGGTGTCAAACTGGATTATTGCTGCAGTGCAGTTGCAGCCTAACACATTTCTATTTGGCACAAAGCTTCCTGGGCTTTGATTCCAATAGGAGCCACTTGAACTGCCATGGCTCCATCCATACAGAATCCCTGGGATTTGTAGTTTGGAGCAGCACCCCGCATTCTTTGGGCAGAGAAGGCAAAAGACCTTATAAAGTCCTAGGATTCCAATAGGATAGAGCAGCAGCTCTTAAAGTGGTGTCAAACTGCATTAATTCTAAAGTGTAGATGCACCAAGAGGAAGGGCGGGAGGAGTTGTTGGGGCGGGTGAAATAATGTTGTGTATGCTGTTATTTCAAACATGGAACACACTCCTTCCTCAGAGTGTAGTGGAGTCTGCCTCCTCTTCTTCTCCTTTTCTTCTTTCTCCTTCTCCTTTTTTCTCCTCTCCCTCTTTCTCGTCTGTTGCTGCTGCTGCTGCTGCTGTTGTGTGCCTTCAGCTCCTTTCTGACTTATCAAGGAAGAGAAGGGTGGTCTTATACGGTGAATATATCCCAAATACTCTATTTTAAGTTGTAAATTTGGGGGTCGTCTTATACACCCAGTTGTCTTATATGCCGGAATATACGGTATATATTGTTTGTGTGTGTATGTGTGTATATATATATATATATACACACACACACACGGAGTATTAGGTAAATTTTCCAGACGGTTTGGAGGCTTATGTACCCCATATGGTTAATATTATATTGCGCACACGTGTGTGTGTGTGTATATATATATATGTATATACACACACACACACAGATGGTTTGGAGGTTTAAAGTTCCCCAATGCTTAATATTATAATATATTGTTTATGTATATATAAAGATAGATAGATAAAATAAAAACTTCGTGACAAGAATAGCCGTGAAAACGTGAATTTTAATCAGCTCGAAAACAAACGAACGGCAGTCCTTTGCGCAGATTACGGGAAGGAAACGCGGCGCCGATTGGCGGCCTGGGAAGAGTCATCGCCGTTGTCCTTTTTTTAACTTTAACGACTCTTTACTTCTTAACAATCTGGATGACATCCTCGTCTTCCATAGTATGGTCTTTGCCCACTTTCTGAGGGTTGTGTTTGACGGACAATCCCCAGACGAGCGCACTGGAAGAAACGGTTATTAAGTCACAATTAGTTAATTATTAGTTGACCATAGTGTCTGCTATAGGAATCTCTAGGTCTTTCAGAGCCACTTTTAGTTAAGGTTGACCATAGAGTTGCCCTGGAAAAGCTATAAGGGCCTAGCAGAGTGTCCTCTCTAGGAATCTCTAGGTCTTTCAGTGCCACTTTTAGTTAAAGCTGACCATAGAGTTTCTCCGGAGGACCTCCAAATTCCTAGACCGGCCGTTTCTTATCACTCCGCGCTTACTATTTGAACTCCTTGATAAGGTTCTTGTGGATCTTCATGCAGAAGTCCTCCACCGTCGTCCGCGAATCCGGCAAGACCACTGGCGAGGTGTAGTCCGGTAGCTGGCCTTTCGGTTTGGTGTAACTGTGGAAAGAAGAACCATAGAGTTTGGCGCAAAGTGTGCTTTATGGAAGCTCTACGAGGGTCGGACCCCCGTTTCGAAAACGTAGGGCTATATTAAAATGGTGACTCACATCCGGACGAGTTTAAGGTAGTCCCAGATCTTCTCTAGAAGGTCATCAAAGTTCCATCGGTGGTGCGCCGAAATCGGGACGCAATGCGGCACTTTGTAGATGATGTCCAGCTCCTCGATGGAGATCTGGTCAATCTTGTTCAGGACGTAAATGCAAGGGATGTAGACCCTGCGGGGAACAAAATGGCGGAGGCGTAAAAACGGCGGACGGCACAAAAACTGCACAAAATACTGTGCAATACGCGGCCGTACGCGGGAATGACAGAACCAAACGGACCACCCCAAAAGGGTTTAATTGATATCATTAACTATATTTAACGTATTTTCGGCACTGATTGTTACCGGTTGCCTTCCACAACGTCGATGAGGTCGTCGGCGGTGACGTCGCTGCGCAGTGTGACGTCGGCGTTGTGGATCTTGTACTCCGCCAGGATGCTCTTGACTGTCTCGGCGTCCAGTTCGCTCTGTGGACACTGGACAAACACAAAAGGGACGCGTCAATATGTGGCACAACTCAATGGTCACCTTCCAGTGCAATAGTTCTGGAGGACCCAGAGATGTTAATAACTGCCCATCACCCGCCACAGAACGCTCTGGTTGACCAAGATGGCCGCCAAAACTGCACAAGATATCCATCTGCGCCTGTCAGGGGGGCCAAGATGGCCTCCGCGTTCGCCACTTACGGTCGCGGTGAGGTTGATGCCGCCCTTGTCCTTCTTCTTGAACCCGATGTTGGGGGGCTTGCTGTTGAGGCGGATCCCGAACCCTTCCAGCTCATTCTCTATGATCCTCTTGTGGCCAAGGGGTTTCAGGACGTCCAGGACGATCAGGATCAGGTTGCAGGTGCGCGCCACTGTGGCGAGAACAAAAAGACTAAATTTGCACAGAAACGGCGTCCGCGTGTCCCCTTCGGAAGGCTTTTACAAAGCCTGGGGGTGCGTGAACCGCCAAACTACAAATCCCAGCATCCCACTGGGTTAAAACGGATGCGGTCGACAAAGCCCCGCCCCTTTCGGAAACCATTTTGTTACCTGCGATGACCTGGCGGCCTCTTCCTTTCCCATCCTTCGCGCCTTCGATGATCCCAGGGAGGTCAAGGAGCTTTAATTAGGTTCAAAAAAGCAATTAATTAATTAACCAATTAACGTTTTTCCAAAATGGCCGCCGCCGTCACCACCTCACCTGTATCTTGGCACCTTTGTAGCGTATGACGCCGGGGACGGTGGTGAGGGTGGTGAATTCGTACGCCGCCACTTCGGAGTAGACCCCCGCCAGGTTGCTCAGGAGCGTCGACTTCCCCACCGAGGGGAACCCCACGAAGCCGATACGTGCGTCGCCTGTCTTCGCCACGTCAAAACCTGGAGACGAGGACATGAAACAGATGCATATAATCACAAACTCCGCCCCCGGTTTTTACTCCCCGTCCCCCCTGATACGTGCCTTCTCCGGTGCCGCTGCCGCCGCCACCTTTCGGCGTGATCAGCTCCCTTCGCAGTTTCGCCAGCCGCGCCTTGAGGAGCCCCAGGTGGTGCGCGGTTGCCTTATTCTTCTGCGTCCGCGCCATCTGCGGAAATTAAAATGGAGGCAAATAGATGATAGACCGACCCTGGCTAAGGAGGCTCTGTTAGGCTCCGCCCACCGTGTAACATCGCTAGATATGGTGCCAAAGGCGGCAAAGTAAAGATGGAGGGAGGCAGGCTGCCCCTGTCTAGGCTCCTCCCACCTCTGACATCACTAGTGTCAAAACCACACCCACTTTCCTAAATAGGCTCCTCCCACCTCTGACATCACTAAGAATGTCATCAAGGCCACTCGCTCCTCCCACCTATGACATCACTAGGCATCACATCAAGGCCACTTCCTCTTACCTAAACAGGTGCTATTAGCTTCCTCCCCCTTGTGACATCACTAGGAGTTGCATAAAGGCTACTCCCCCTTTCCTAAACAGGCTGTTAGGCTCCTCCCCCTTGCAACGTCACTATGAATTGCATGAAGGCCACTCCCCCTTTCATAAACCGCCTCTATTAGGCTCCTCCCCTTGTGACATCACTAGGAATTGCATCAAAGCCACTCCTTATTAAATAGGATAGACTGCCCTTGGCTAGAGATGCTCTATTAGGCTCCTCCCATTGTGACAGCACTGGGGATGACATCATGGCCCCTCCCACCTCCCCATTAGGCCCTCCCACTTATGATGACATCAAAGCCAGTCCCTTCTGAATAAATCGCAGTGTTGCCAATGTGGTGACTTTCACACGGAAACGGGGACTTTTCAGACCTTTTGGTGTGATTTTGGTGCCTGGCTCTATTTCGGTGCATTTTTGGTGACTTTTGCCTATTTCAGCTCCAGCCCTGACTCTGAGAGCGGGGCTGGCTACAGAGCAACCAACCCCACACTAATCGTTTTCAGCCAATCAGAGAGAGGACTGGAGAGTGGTTGCCGCCCCCACCCTCAGAAAAGGCTCTCGTCTAGTCTCTCAGCCCCTGACTCCCTCTTAAGCCTAGCTTTCCTAGACTTAAGCGTACTTCCTCAGATGCATGGGAATTGTAGTTCATTGTGGCACCAGAGCTCTTTCTCACAAAACTACAATTCCCAGGGTTCCCTAGCACTGAGCCAGGGCAGTTAAAGCGGTCTCAAACTGGATTATTTCTGCAGTATGGATTGGACCTTGAGCATTTTTACTAACTAAGGTCCGAAACACACTGCAGAAATAATCCAGTTTGTGACCGCTTTAACTCTCCTGGCTCAGTGCTAGGGAATCCTGGGAATTGTAGTTTGTTGTGGCACCAGAGCCCTTTCTGATAGAGAAGGCTCAATGTCTCACAAAACTTCCATTCCCAGGGTTCCCTAGCACTGACCCAGGGCAGCTAAAGCAGTCTCAAACTGGATCATTTCTGCAGTGTATCTTGGACCCAAATCAGGCTGCATCTTCGCTCCAGACTCCAGAGACAATCCAGTTTCGTACCATTTTAACTGCCATGGCCCAGTGCTATGAAATCCTGGGAATTGTAGTTTGTTGTCACATCAGAGTTTGCGGAGAGAGATGGTTAAATGTCTCACAAAACTAGAATTCCCAAGATTCCCTAGCACTGAGCCGGGGCAGTTAAAGGGGTGTCAAACTGGATTATTTCTGCAGTGCGGTTGCAGCCGAAGACGTTTCTATTTGGCACAAAGCTTCCTGGACCCCCTTCATGTCAAAATAAACATCTTAAAAGTATTAGACGGACTGAAAGATTCTTTGCTTGGTTTTAATGGTAATTTTGAGAGTTGAAGTAAGTTCTAATTATTTTTATTCAATTAGGGCTACGTTTTATTGCCATATTAAGATTCTGGGGACTTTTCGGGGATTGTGAATGAATATTTGGTGAGATATGGGGGGATTTGATGAGTTTTGGGCCAAACGTTTGGGGAATTATCTTCGAGGCTTGTTGGCAACACTGGGAAGAAACTTAGACTGATACTATTATTTAACGCTCCTCCCCTTTCCCCATATGACGTCACCCAGGACGCTCACCTCGGCCTCTATCTCGGCGATCTTGGCCAGAGTGGTAGCCATTGCGGCGACCGAGAAGGAGCCGTTCCTCTCTGTGTCTGTTGTGGGCTCCTCGCCTCCTCTGCACATGCGCAGAAGCAGAAAGAGGCGGGGACAGAACGGGAGAGGCAAAAGAATCCAAGCTCTCGCGAGAGTTCCGTAAACCGCGCGAGATTTGGTTCTAACTCGCGAGACCGTGCTCCTGTGCGGCCCACGTGACTCAGGAACGCGGAAGTAAAGGAAAAACAAATGAAATACCATGGAGTTCGAGGGCCAGAGCGGTCCCAATTCGGTTATAGCCCCACCTGGACTCGTGGAGGTCGAACTGCAACCTCCTGAGGTGATTTTAAATCTAAAACAAGGTTGGAAAAGTTACTTTTTCCAATCGTTTTTTAACCTTATATGGAGAGAGAAAGGTTAGATGTCAGGAAAGGAAGAGGGAGTCATATCATATCTGCCATGCAGGAACTCTAAATTGAAGCCGAAGGAGCCTACACGAAAATCCAAGGCAAAACATATTCCACTTTTACCCTCAGGAAGTTCCTCCATTGCTCCATTGGGTCCCGTTCTCTGGGGCAGCAGAAAACAAGCTTGCTCCCTCCTCAATATGGTATCCCTTCAAGTATTTAAACAGGGCTCTCATATCGCCTCTTAATTTTAACTATATTACGAGGCAAACTTTACTTTGTTTTGTGGTAAATTTTACCTCCATTATGAGGTAAACTTTACTTAATTACCTCAGTTATGAGGTAAACTTTAGTTAATTACCTCAGTTTTGAGGTAAACCTTATTATGTGGTGAATTTTACCTCAGTTATAAGGCAGCCTTTACTTTGTTATGAGGCAAACTTTATTATGTGGTGAATTTTACCTCAATTAAGAGTCAAACTTTACTACGTTAAGTGGTAAATTTCACTTCCATGATGAAGCAAAGATTACTTCATTCTTTGGTAAATTTTACCTCAGTTATGAGGCAAACTTTACTTTGTTTTGTGGTAAATTTTACCTCAGTTATGAGGCAAACTTTATTTCTTTACATGGTAAATGTTACCTCATTCTATGGTAAATTTTACCTTTTTGATGAGGCAAACTTTATTATGTGGTACATTTTACCTCAGTTATGAGGCAAACGTTACTTCATTACGTTTTAAATTTTACCTCAGTTATGAGGCAAGCTTTACTTAACTACATGGTAATGATAAGGCAATCATTATTTCATTATGCGCTAAATGTTACCTCCATTATGGAGCAGACCTTACTTAATTACATGGCAAATGTTACCTCCCTTATGAGGCAAACTTTACTTAGTTACGTTGTAAATTTTCCCTCAGTCATGAGGCAAACTTTATTTCAATTATGTGGTAAATTTTACCTCAGTTACGAGGCAAACATTACTTCATTATGTGGTAAATTTTACCTCAGTTATGAGGCAAAATTACTTGATTATGTGGTAAATTTTACCTCAGTTATGAGGCAAACTTTATTTAATTATCTCAGTTATGAGGCAAACTTTATCATGTGATAAATTTTACCTCAGTTATGAGGCAAACTTTACTTTATCATGTGGTAAATTTTACCTCAGTTATGAGGCACCCCCCAAAACACGCCCATTTATTATAATAATTAATATATCATATATTATTATATTATAAATACATAAATAAGCTTTTATGACAGAGACATGAACCCAAAACGCCCCAATTTATTACATTAATTATAATATAATATAAAATACATTAATATAATAAATGGAGGGCATTTTGGGGGGGTCTCCTATAAAATTGTGCATTGCTAAAAAATTTGGGGGCAGAAGCATTTAAAACAAAGCTTCAATCCTTTTGCAAAAGGAGGGGCTTTTTGCATGGCTTTGCTGCTTTTGCAATTGGTCCAAAAATAAAAAGGGGGGACAGGAAGGGGGACGGGTGCCGGAAAAAGGGGGTTTAAAAAAGAAGAATTAAAACTATTAAATTTAATTGCGTTCATTTTAATTGCAACCTCTAAAGGTGCATTTACAACGTGCAATTTGCATTTAGATATATATATATATATATATAATATATATATATATATATGGTTTTCCCTTCCCTTCCTCTCTCCCCCCATTGAAAGAGAGGGGTGAAAGGTCAACCGGAAGTGGAGCAGCTGCCATTTTGCCTCCCTCTCCAAACCACACACAGAGGGAGGGGGAGACAAACGGAGGGGGAGACAAACGGAGGCTCCACGCCAGAAACACATAGATATAGATGATAAGATAGTATGATAAGAAAAATTTTTATTTGCTTTAATAATTTTAAATTTTATTTTATTAAACATTTTTATTATTAAGGAAGGAGGAAGGAAAAAGCCCCCCCCTTTTTTTTTCCGGACCTATATATATATAATGATATATTATAAAGTGTTGCAGATTGTGCAAACATGATCTCATCTCCTCTATCTCTATTATATATATATATATATATTTTCACCACTCTTTGATTTCCTCCTTCCCTCCCCCCACATTTTTTGGATTAACCTCCCCCCTTTTATCTTTTCTTTCATCCATCCCTCCTTTCCTTCCTTCCTTTCTTGATTGCTTCCGTCCCTCATTTTTCTCCTTCCTTTCATCCCTCCTTTTACTCCTTCTTCCTTTATTTTATCTCCATCCCTCCCTCCTTTTCCTCCTTCCTTCCATTCCTCCTTCACTCCTTTCCTTCCTTTTACTCATTCCCTCCTTCCTTCCTTTTCTTCTGTGCTTCCATTCCTCCTTTTCCTCCTTCCTTCCTTCCTTCCTTCCTTCCTTCCTTTTCCTCTTTCCTTTTTTCCTTTTGTCCATCCCTCCTTTTACTCCTTCACTCCTTCCTTTCCTTCCCTTTACTCATTCCTTCCTTCCTTTCGTCCATCCCTCCTTTTCCTCCTTCCTTCCTTCCTTCCTGCGCTGCCATCTGCATTTAGTCCTCCATTTTGTGACCTTTTACGAAGTCCCTTCTTGGCGCTGGGGGCCATAGAGAAGCCCCCATGGATCGCGTCAGCGACGCCGCCAATGCCAGCGCTGCTTCCGGCGTCACTGCCAACGCCGCCAACGCCCCTCCAGGCTGCTACACTTACCAGGTAAGCCGCCACAGCGCTGACCTCCTCCACAGCCTCAACCAGCAGCGCAAAAACGGCGGCCGCTTCTGCGACGTCCTCCTCCGCGTTGGCGAGGAGAGCTTCCCCGCACACCGTGCTGTCCTGGCCGCCTGTAGCGAGTATTTCGAATCCGTGTTCAGCACACAAGGGATCGACGATGGCTGCAGAGACAGCGGTGGAGGGAACGGTGACGGCGCGGAAACCAGAAGCGCCGCCGAAACCGCGCCGGGCCTCGTGGGCCGCGAGTTAGAGATGCACACCATCAGCTCCAAGGTCTTCGGCGACATCTTGGATTTCGCGTACACGTCGCGCATTGTCGTGCGCCTGGAGAGCTTCCCTGAATTGATGACGGCAGCCAAGTTTCTCCTCATGCGCTCCGTGATTGACATCTGTCAAGAGGTCATCAAGCAGTCCAACGTTCAGATCCTGGTCCCACCGGCCGCGCGTCCGGACATCATGCTTTTCCGTCCCGGCACCGCTGACCTAGGCTTCCCTTTGGACATGACGAACGGCGGCAGTTTGGCGCCGAACGGTAACGGGATTGCAGGGATGGCAGACGACGACGCCACCCGCGCCGCGCTGTCCGCCGTCGCGCAATCAGGGCTCCCGGTCCTCCAAGGCGTTGACCGGCTTCCCATGGTGGCGGGGCCTCTTTCGCCGCAGCTGTTGTCGTCACCATTCCAAAACGCCGCCACGGCATCGTCACTGGCGGGCAGCAAGCGTGGGCGCGGACGCCCCCGGAAGGCGAACATTTTGGACTCCATGATGTTCAGCGCTCCTGGAGGTTTGCGCGAGGCGGGGATCCTGCCATGCGGATTGTGCGGGAAGGTCTTCACCGACGCCAACCGCTTGCGCCAACACGAGGCACAACATGGCGTCACCAGCCTGCAGCTGGGGTACCTTGACTTGCAGCCCCCGCTCGTGCCGCCGCGCCTGGGCGAAAACGGTGGTGTCGGCGTCGCCGGGATGGATGACACGGCGTCGGAGGCGCCACGTAAGAGGAGCCGTACACGGAAGCAAGTGGCGTGCGAGATCTGCGGGAAGATCTTCCGCGACGTCTACCACCTGAACCGGCACAAGCTGTCACACTCTGGCGAGAAGCCATACTCGTGCCCCGTGTGCGGGCTGCGCTTCAAGCGCAAGGACCGCATGTCGTACCACGTGCGCAGCCACGATGGCTCCGTTGGGAAGCCCTACATCTGCCAGAGCTGCGGGAAAGGCTTCTCCAGGTGAGGGGAAAAATACGTAATGCGCACAGAAAACGCGGCCTCTCTAGGGATCCTTAGGTCTTCCAGCACAACTCTGTGGTCGATATATATGTGAATGGTTGGTCATAGAGTCACAATGGAGGGCCTAGAGAGGTCCTTCTAGGCCTTCCAGCACAACTCTATGGTCATACCTTCCCATAGAATAACATTGAAGGACCTAATAATGCCTAGAGAAGTGTCCTCTCTAGGAGTCTCTAGGTCCTCCAGTGCAACTCTATGATCAGCCTCCAATTGAGTAACGCTTGAAGACCCAGAAATGGCTATGGAAGTGTCCTCTCTAGGGCTCTCTAGGTCCTGCAGTGCAACTCTATGGTCAACGTCCAACAGGGCATTCTGGGATTTATAGTTCCCCTTACGTTTAAATCGTTTTAACCCTAATTGTGTTTGTTTTTCTCGTCCCTTGCGAAAGGCCTGACCATCTCAACGGACACATCAAGCAAGTCCATACGTCTGAGCGGCCGCACAAATGTCAGGTAGGAACCGGGGAATCCCCCCCTTCTTGAGCGGTTTCCGCCTCTATGCGCACATTAAGCTGATACTTATAGCGCTATATATATTCTTCTTTTTCATTCCTCCTTTCTTCCAGCGATGGATCAATTCTTTTTTTTAATCTCAAATTTGTATTTGAATTTTATCGTTTTCGACACCGCGGTTGGCGTTGTTATTATTGTTATTATTATTATTATTATTAGGGAATATTTAATTAGTGATTTTAACGCAAGCCTCCTGTTTTGAACATCGCACTGAGCATTAATAAAATAATATATATCAACCCTGGCGATCAATGGGGTGACAGATGTCGCAGACAGAGATTGCCCTCACTAGATCTAAGGTGATAAAAAACACAAAAGGGGCTGTTCAGAGTGATATACGCAGAGGAATAACCAATCGAAAGCAGCAAATCTTAACATAAGCTTCGAACTAAATATGAATAGGAAAATTTACTACTACTGTGGGTTGAATAAGCATACATTGAATTATTTGGGGGGGAAAGGGTCTAACAAAAGACCCAGCAAATTAGAGAGAGAAGTTTGGTATGAATGAAGAGAGAAAAAGTAGAGAATGGAAGAAGAGTGTTTCAAAGAAGGTAAAGTAAGTGATAGAAGGTGTGAGTAAGTCGTAAGTGGAAGAAGTGTAAGTGTAGAAGATTTAATGAAGAATAGAAACGCGAAGAATGAAGTAAGCAAAAAGAGAGGTGTAGATAAGAGAGGGCAACAAGAAGAGATAATGAGAGAGAAGGAGAAGGTCAGAAATGTAGTAGAAGAGAAGAAGCAAGAGAGTATTGATTGTAAGAAGAGGCAAAGGTGGACAATGTCTTCTACAAATAGACTAAAGAAAAGAAGCATTGTTAACTTCCTTCTTTGATGATGTGTACTTTTGCATGTATGTATGTTGGTTTGTATGGTTGTTGATTTGTGTAGTTGTTTTTAACTTCAATAAAAAATAATTAAAAATAAAATAAAATAAAATATATAATATATATATAATATATATATATAAAATGATAAATTGGGATCGCATATATTTAATTTTTGGGATTAAAACGGGTTCGTTAATTAAATGCAAAATTTAAAAAATACACACCGCTTTCTTTCTTTCCTGACGACTTTAAAATTTATTTTATTTCTTCTGTAGATTTAATTTCATAAATATTTATATATTAATATATTTATTTATTATTTTATTTTTTCTGTAGATTTAATTTCATAAATATATATTTATTATTTTATTTTATTTCTGTAGATTTAATTTAATAAACATATACTGTATATATTTATTTATTTCTTCTGTAGATTTTTCATATATATTTCTTTATATATTTCTTTATTATTTTATTTTATTTATTATTTTATTTCTTAGATTTAATTTCATAAATATTTATATATTTACATATTTATTCATTTTTATCTGTAGATTTAATTTCATAAAAATTATTTATATATATATTTATTATTTTATTCTATAGATTTAATTTAATAAATATTTATACATTTATATATATATATATTTCTTCTGTAGATTCAATTTCATATTTATTTATTTATTTATTTATTTTATTATTTTATTTCTTCTGTAGTTTTAATTTCATAAATATTTATATATACATATTCATTATTTTTTTACCTGTAGGTTTAATTTCATAAAAATTTATATATATAATTTTATTACTTCTATAGATTTAATTTAATAAACACACACACACACACACATATATATCTCATAAATATTTATACATTTATATATTTATTTTTTATTTTATTTCTTCTGCAGATTTAATTTTATATATACTGTATATATATTATTTGTAGATTTAAATTCATAAACATTTATATATTTATTTATTTTATTTTAATTTTGTTTAATTTCATATGTGATAAGAATGATGGGAGATCTCTATAAAATTATTATTATTATTATTATTATTATTATTATTATTATTGCAGATTGAGTCCCCACTTAATCTGGATTTCCAAAAAATATTCCAAATTATGGCAAAAATTAGGTGGATGACAAAAAATGACCCCTTTTCTTTCTTTTTTTTCTCCTGACAAACCTGGTTCCTTGCACAAAATTATATTAAAAATTATATTAGAGATATTATATAAAAATTTACTTTCAGAAAAATATTATATAAAAATTACCTTCAGGCAATTTATATATATATATAAAGAGAGAGAGAGAGAGAGCTTGAAGGTAATTTTGTATTTAAATTTTTTATATAATATCTTTAATATAATTTTATATATATATATATATATATAGGATATATAGTAATTTTATAAATATATTTTAAATACTTTTTATACAATATTTTTCTGAAAGTTATATATATATATTATATATATATATATATATATATATATATATATTTGGTGCATGGAACAAAGTCGGTGTACATTGACCATAGATATATATCTATATATCTATGTATAAAGTTATTGTTTAGATTTGGGGTCCCACCTCCGAAAATAACCTCGTTATGTATTTTCCAAATATTCCAAAAATCCAATAATAATATTAATTAATTAATTAGCAGGAAGTTGGGGACCAACCTGGAGTAAGCTCAGAGACACCCGAATCCCTTCAAGAGGTATTTCTTAAACACTGTTTAATTTGCTTTTATATATATTATATTATATTATATATTTTGGAACAAATAGAAAAAAAAACTTCTCTGTGGCTAATTTTATATTTATATACGCTTCGTAGGAAAGCTACAGAGTTCATTTTCATTCGTAATTATTTATTTAAATTTATTAATTCATCATTTGGTTTCTGTTCTTTTAATTTATTTATTTATTTTGATATTAAATAATTAATGTATTTAGCTAATTAACTTATTATCTGCCTTTTCCAAAATATGGGACTTAAATTGGCTTTTACAGTGTTTTTGTTGTCAACAAATAAATGTTAATAATACTGTAATGATAATAATAATTTCAAAAAACCTCAAAATGTTTGATTTTCTTTTAAGCTATTTTAAATTAAATTATTAAAATATTAAAATATTAATATTAAAATATTAAATATATTTAAGCTATTTGTGCTGCTGTTTTAAATTTCTATTTTTACAGTTTTATTATTATTATTATTATTATTATTATGCTTTATTTATATAGTGCTGTAGAATATACACATATATAATTTAATTGTTTTATTTTTATATTAGTATCATATAACATATTTGTTATCATTTATATTTTTATTCCTATTATATTTCTATATGCTTCTATTTCTTTCTTTCTTTCTATTTTTATATCATTTCTATTTTTATTTATTTTATATATATATATATATTTCTATTATATTTCATTTTTTATTTCTATTTTTCTATTTTATTTTATTTTTTATTCTTTACAATATTTTATATATTGTTATAAAATAATATACTTATTATATTTTATTTTATAATATTTTTATTATATATTATGTTTTTATTTCTATTTCTTCGCTTCCATTTCTATTTCTATTTTTTATTTTTATTCTTCATACTGTATTATAATATATATCATAAAATAATATTACTATATTTTATATTTTATAATATATTTATTATATATTGTATTTTTATTTCTATTTCTTTTTTTTTTAATAATATAATAATAATAATATTACGTTTTATATCTTTATTTCTATAATATTTTTGTTTCTTTGATGGTTTTTACGTTTCTAAAAATTCAATTTTCTGGTTTCACGCCCCTTTTGTTAATATTAAAAGAAAATTAATAATTAGTTTACAGTGGTGTCAACAAAACTAGGTTCGGCCCCGTTATCGTAAATTAACAATTTCGTTGAAATGTAGCGAACTGCGAAGATGCGCATCCAAGATGGACGACTCTGACGCATGCGGCGCACTCCTGATGCATACGCTTACATAATAATTGATTTAAATTTCAAATTAAACCTACCTTTTTATTTGCTCAGTGCCTTGTCCAAAGAGGTTTGAAATGCCCTATTTAAGTCTGCTATTAACTTCAAAGTATTATTATTATTATTATTATTATTATTATTATTATTATTATTATTATAGATAGATAGTTTATTTATATAATTTTTATATAATAAATAGAATTAAAGTAATATACTATAATATAAATATTACATTTGAAGTTTTTATTATATAAATATGTTATATTATTATTATTATTATTATTATTATTGACCTTTATTTATATAGTGCTGTAAATTTACATAATGTATATATTTTAATATCTGTTAAAGTCAATAATAACTTCAGAGTATTACTATTATTATTTTATATTATTAATATCATATCATATTATATTTTTATAATATTATATTATAAAACACGTAATAATATATAATATGTATAATTTAAAAATATTATATTATATATATATCATAATATTTTAATATTGTGCATATTATAAAATAATAATATATTATATTCTTTTATTAAATTATTGTTATTATTATAATATTTATGTCAGGGTGGTTTATACATATACAGATAGATAGATAGATAGATAGACACACACACACACAAAACACTATATCCTATCTCTATCTCTGTATCTATATCAGGTGCTGAGGATATATACAGTCAGCCATTCTTATACACGGATTTTTTATACATGGATTTAAGCATACACGGTTTGAAAATGTTCCCAAAAAGTATAAATTTACCTTGATGTTCCATTTTTTATAAGGGACACCATTTTGCTATGTCATTATATGTAATGGGACTTGAGCATACACGGATTTTGTTATACACGGGGGATCTTGGAACCAAACCCCAGCGTATAACAAGGGTCCACTGTATATGGATAGGTAGATATGATGCTGAGGATTCCTATATCTATCTATGTGGAATCTATACATCTATATCCATATCCATATATCCACTATATATATATATATATATATATATATATATATATATATAGTGTTGAGAATAGGTATATTTTATATCCATATATATGGATGGATATATATATATAGTGCTGAGAATATCTATATTTTATATCTATCTATCTATCTATCTATCTATTAGTACATATTGCAGCCGTCATAAATTTTCATGTCCACCATTAAGCCATTTGTGGGTGAATCTATTGTCGTCCTTTCCGTGCCGCCGCTCACCCTTCCCCCTTCCTCCCGCAGACGTGCAATGCATCCTTCGCCACCCGCGACCGCCTGCGCTCGCACCTGGCATGCCACGAAGACAAGGTCCCCTGCCAGGTCTGCGGGAAGTACCTGCGCGCGGCATACATGGCGGACCACCTCAAGAAGCACAGCGAGGGGCCTAGCAACTTCTGCACCATCTGCAACAGAGGTGAGGTGTGCAACAGTGTCGGCGCCAAAACAGCGCCGTCTGCCATTTTTGATTGTCTGTATTGGTTACTGTTCTGAGGAGATGCGCCATTGGTACCGCCGTTCCCCGGGGACCCCAATCCTCCCACCGCTTCCTCCTCTTCGTCGTTCTGTTAATAAAACCCCTGTAGTTTCCCAAAATGGCCAACCTGGGGAGGAGTAGGAGGCGCGGCGGCGGCGGCGGCGTTGGCGGCGTTTCCGTCGCCAGGCTCTCATCTCCTTTTGTCTCGTCTAGGTTTCTCCTCTGCCTCCTACTTAAAGGTCCATGTTAAAACCCACCACGATGTTCCCCTTCCCCAGGTCTCCCGACTCCCGGAGCCCATCCCGAATGGGGGAGCAGCGTTCCACAGCGCCAGGACCTATGGCATCAAAGGCAAGCGAAACTCCGCCTCATTTGCGCGGTCGCCGCCGCGGCCGCCACCGTTCCCCGTCCCTCAGTATAGGACCCTTTTGGCAGAGGAGCGGGTTGGGAGGCACTGAAAGGCGTACAGATTCCTAGAGAGGACGCTCTGCTAGGCCTTTGTGGCTCCTCCGGCGCAAGTCTATGGTCAGTGTAAACACAACTCTAAAGGCTTTAAAGAACGCTTCTTTTCTCCCTCTCTCTTTCTCATTCTTCCCAGAAGGCCAGAAATGCTCACATTTGGACCAGATTGAGAGTTCAGATTCGTACGGCGACCTCTCCGATGCAAGCGACCTCAAAACCCCCGAGAAGCAGAACGCCAACGGATCCTTCCCCTGCGAAATGGCCGCTGCCGCCGCCAGGAACAAATCGGAGCCCGAGGCTGACAGGAAGTACCCCTGCCCCGAGTGCGGGAGCTTCTTCAGATCCAAGTCCTATCTCAACAAACACATACAGAAAGTCCATGTACGGTCGCTCGCGGCGGTGGCAGCAAATCCATTAGGGGACTTGGGTTCGGCGCTCGGTTCCCCCTTTTCCCCACAACAGAACATGTCCCTTTTGGAGTCGTTCGGGTTTCAGATCGTCCAATCCGCCTTCGCCTCATCCCTCGTCGACCCAGACGTCGACCAGCAGACGATGGGAACTGACGGAAAATGAGACCTGGCGGACAAAACAGGACCCGACGGATAACGAGACCTGACGGAAAATGAGACCAGTGGATAATGAGACGCGGATAATGAGGAACGATAGAAAAAGACCCGTTGGAAAACGAGATCTGGCGGATGAGACCCGTTGGATAATGAGACCCTTTGGAAAATGAGATCCAAATGGAAAATGAGACCCCGTCGGAAAACCGAAATGACTTTCTAAGGGATTTTTCTGTATCAAAAAAACACATATTCAGGGGAGATAACAAAAAAATTAATCCACTTTTGTAGCGGGAAAATTAATTTGTTTTTAATCCCTTTTTGTCGGCCCCGCTTTTTCCCTTTGATTGACAGCCACCAGAAACGAGGCCGGTGGGCGGAGCTAGCGTCTTAGGAGGTCTTCGATAAAAAAGAAAAAACGTGTTAAAAAAATACGCGAACGAGAATTTTATTATTATTTTTTTAGGCAGTTGTTATGATTATTATTATTGAATTTCTCCCGAAAAACTCGTCTATATCCGCTTCAACGTTTTCGGAGAAACCCGCGCCTTTTCGCCGCCACCGTCATCTCGTCCGTATTAGTCGTAGGTTAGAGACCTTCCTTTTTTTAAAGATGGCGGCAGGGACGCAGGAAAAAAATTACGAAAACACTTCTACGTAAATGTCCGAATTCGCGCTTCTCGTTCGTAATCCTCAAACTCTCTTAACGATGATTATTATTAATTACATTTATGATTTTAGGACCTTGTCGTAGTAGGGTTTGCTACTGAGAAGCCGTCTTTCGCGGCGGTGGCAGCGTTTGTACGGAAGAGCTCTGGCCATGTTTAGGGTTTAGTATTCTTTTTGATTACGTTTTTTTTAGATGTATCATAATTAATAACTCGGCTAGTTGATTAAATAATAATAAACCCGCGACAAAAAATAGATTCGTCGGCATAAAAACTGCGCCGGAAAGAAAAAAAAATCTCTTTTTTAATTACTATTTCTTCTTCTTCACAGTTTAATTATGTTTTATTTCCTGGGCTTTCAAACGAGGATAAAGATTAATTAATTGGTTTGGACCGCATTAAAGGAGTTATTAGAGCGTTACTTTACGCCTGTTTCGAATTTTGTCGTCATTTTAACGGTTTAATAATCTGATTAATGGTTTTGAATCCTATATTTAGTGTTATTCTATAGGAAGACCATAGAGCTGTGCTGGAGGACCTAGAGATTCCTAGAGAGGACACTTCTCTAGGCATTTGTGGGTCCTCCAGTGTAATTCTATGGGAAGATATGACCATAGAGTTGGCCTGGAGGACCTAGAGATTCCTAGAGAGGACATCTTGGCGGTCTCCCCTCCGAGAACCGTCTGGGGCTGACCCTGCTTAGCTTCCCAGACCAGAGGCTTCTTACAGAAAGGGGAGGGAATGAGGAAATCGGGAAAAAGAAGGGAAGGAAAATAGAAGCTGAAGAAGAAGGGAGGAAGGAAGGATAAGCTATGGAGAAAAGGAAGAAAGGAAGGAAATAGGAAAGGAGAGAGGGAGAAAACAAGAGAAGGAGGGAGGGAAGGAAGGCAGGAAGGGCAAGTTATGGAGGGAAGGAAGGAAAGGAATAGATAAGGAGGGAGGGAGGAAACTGGAGGAAAGGAAGGAAGGGAAAAGCAAGAAGGGGAAGGAAGGTGAAGCTTTGGAGAAAAGGAAGCTATGGAAAAAAAGAACAAATAAAGGTATGGGAAAAAGGAAGAAAAGATGCAGGAAAAGAAGCTATGGGGAAAATAAATAAAAAAAGGAGATAGAGAGAAGGAAGGAAAGGAGGAAAAAGGTACGGAAAGAAGGAAAGAAAAAGGGAGGAAAAGAAAGTATAGAAGGGAAAGAAGGAAAAAAGGTATGGAAAGAAGGAAGGAAGGGAAAAGGTATGGAAAGAAGGAGAAGAAGTGATGGAGAAAAAGAAGGAGGGGAGGGAAAGAAGGTATGGAGAGAGAGGGAGGGAGAGAAAGAGAAGCCGGAGGGAAGGAAGGAAAGAAGGAAGAAAAGGAAGGGTGTCCTCCGTTCCCTCACTGCCATGGCCAATAATCCACAGACCCTTCTGTCAAATGGGGTCCCTGTCCCTTTAAATGAGGCTGTTTTTTGGAAGGACTGGAACCCAGGGCCACGTGACGGAGGCCATGATGGAGGAGGAGGAGCCCAGGAGCTGTTTACCAAGGAAGGAGGGAAAGGAAGGAAAAGGAGGCCATGGCAGGCCTGCCTTTGCTGGGGACGATGGTCTTAGCAGTGGCCTTTCTCCTGGGAGCCTCCGACGGAGAAGGAGGTGAGGCAGACCTCCTTTCCTTCCCTCTATCCCTCTCCCTTCTATTCTTCCTTCCCTCCACCTTTCCCTTTTCCTCCCTCCTTCCTCCCTTCCTTTCATCGCTTCATTCTCCCTTCCCTTTCCTTCCTTCCCTCTCCCTTCTATCCTTCCTTCTATCTTTTCCCTCTGTCATTCCTTCTTTCTCTCGATCCTTGGTTCCTCCCTTCCCTCTTTTCTCTCCTTCCTTCCATCTCTCCCCTCCTCTTTCCTTTTTCCTTCTCTCTTTCTTTCCTTCCCTATCTCCTTACTCTTCCTTCCCCCTTTCTTTTCCTTTCCCTCCCTCCTTCCTCCCTTCTCTTTCTTTCCTTCCTTCACTTCTTCCTCCTTTTCCTTCCATTTCTCCATCCTCCCTTCCCTTTCTTTCTTTCCTTCCATCTCTCCTCCTCATATCCCTCTCCTTCCTTCTATCCTTCTTTTGCTCCTTCTCTTCCTCCACTTTTCCTTCCATCTCTCCTTCCTTCCCTCTGTCTATCCTTCTTTCCTCCACTACTTCTCTCCTCCTTACCCTTCTTCCTCCTCCTTTCCTTTCTCCTTCCTTTTCCTTCCTTCCCTCCTCCTTTCTACCTATCCTTCTTTCCCTCCTTCCTTCCTTGGACCAAACACGTGTCTTTATTTACTTCCGCCCACTGCCATTTTGTGGCCCTTTGCACTCTGCCCGCGCTCAGAGGCACTGGGTTTATTTTGAGGCTGGTGCTGCATGCCGCGCATGCGCAGAAGCTGCGAAGTGCAGAGTTGCGGAGAAAAAAGAAAGGGGGCGGGGACGACACTCTGCTCGCTCCCTCCTGATTGGCCAGCCTCTGTCGCCAAGCCCTGACCGCCCCGCCTATCAGGGCTCCGCCTTCCTCGGCCGCGGTGACGTTATCTCTTCGGCGGAGTAAACAACCTAACCACGCCCCGCTCGTCCCGGATTGGCCCGATTCTGGCGTCGCACGTGGAGGGGGCGTGGTTTTACCGAGGCTCCGCCCCCTCCTTGAGTATTATGTCAAAAAGTTTTTTATTCAAAGGCACAGATTCCTCACTAATTAGTCTTAATTAACGAGGAACCTGCACCTTTAATTAAAATTAATTAATTAACAGGGGAGATAAGAGAGTTAGTGTTTGGGTGATTTAAATACAAATAGATACTTATTTATTTCGGAATATGTATCTTCCTGAATAAAAAATATAATTGCTCTTTTGGGACTACCAATCCCAGAATCCTCAGGAAGAATTATTTAAATCTCCTGGACTGCAGCTCCCAAAATTTTTGTTTGAAGGACAATTATTATAATTATAAAATAATTATAATATTATCATTATTATATATAATTATATATATTATACAATAATTATTTTAATTATAATTATACAATAATTATAATTTAATTATTATAAAAATCTTATTGTTATACAATAACTACAATTTTAATTATAATATTGTAATTATAATTATGTTAATGGTAACATTAAAATTATTATATAATATGTATAATATACAATAATTATAATGATTTTTATTATATTATACAATAATTATCATTTTTATTTACTATTATATTACTACAATTATAATTATAATATAATATACAAGAATATAAGAATTATTATTATACTTTTTATATATAATTATTATTATACAATAAATATTGTATAATTTACAGTTGTATAATTGTATAATAATTATTTTAAATTATAACTTTAATATCATTACTATAGGTAAATTATATAATATAAACTATATATAATTATAATTATTTTATATACTATACATATATTACCATAATTATAATAATATATTTAATATTATTTATTATACAATAATTATATTTTTGTATATTATTATTATTGTACACTAAATACTGTATAATTTTCAGTTGTATAATTGTATAATAATTATTTTAAAGTATTATTTTAATATTATTATAGGTTAGTTATATTTTTGTAATTATTGTATGTAATATATTATATAATTATATATACTATTATTATATATAATAATTATAATATAATTATTTTATATTATATAAAAGAATTATACTATATATAGCATTATATAAATTATTATTATACTATAATTATTATAATAATATATTTTATATTATTATTATTATTATTATTATAGGTTAATTATATTGTATGTAATTATATATAAAAATTATATATAATTATATAATTTTATATATATATAGTATTAACTTTTACAATTATTCATTATATATAAATCAATTATTATAATTATATTATATTAATATTATATATTGTAATTAATTATGATATTACTTTTTATTTATTATAATATTATATAATTATTATAATTATTATTCTAATTATTCATACAACACAATTTTCAATTATATTATTAACCTTATTTATAAAGCCGCTGTAAATTTACACAGCGCTGTACATACAATCTTTTAGTCCCAAGAGGGTTCCCTGCCCTCCAGGCTTACAATCTAAGTAAGAACAGGAAACAAGAGGAGAGGGGAGTGGTGGTGGGGAATGGGATTCAGGTCCCAGCAGTTCTTTCTCCACCTCCGAGGACCTGGAACCCAAGGCAGATGGACTGGAGGAAGGGGCTTGGCTTCTTACTTTTCAATGCTAACAAAAGTTGGGGTATTGAACGCAAATATGGGTTTGAATCCTGCTTCAAAATAGGTAAACAATGTCTGTCTCCGAACTCGTCTCCCATACAGAGATGACACCAACAATCGCGGCTCCTCCGCCGCCAAGAATGGTGTCGGCGACGGCGCTCCCACCAGAGCGAAGACGGCGAAAGTCCTTTGAGCCTGCCAAAGAGCGCCCCGTCAAGGAGTGACAGCGGCCGCGGTCCAGCCGGTCATTGGGCATTGTTCAGCGGTCAAAGATGCAGCAGCGGGGAGAAGAAGGACCCTGGGGATACTGGGTGAGATGCTCCTCCGCTCCTTAAAATACGTTTTGAGAAGGGTTGCCATGTTTCTAAAATCTGGTCCAGTGCCCCTCTGCGCTTTGTGAGTTGGGTAGTTCACAAATTATAACATTGGCA
>NC_056528.1:29659761-29669204 GCF_019175285.1 Sceloporus undulatus
GGCATATGATACAAGGGCAGAGGAGATGGTCATAGCTGGATGTAATACAGTGGTACCCCGGGATACGAAAGCACCGCCTTACGAAATTCCCGGGATCCGAAAAAAATCCATAGAAAAAAACTGTTCCGGGTTACGAAGGTTATTTCGGGTTACGAAAAATTTTTTGGTGCTTTTCGGCGCTTTTTCGCACGAAATCGCGGCTTTCCTGCGCTACCGCCTATGGCTTTTTCGGCTTGCGAAGGTTCTCGGGTTACGAATGGCGCCGCGGAACGAATTAAATTCGTAACCCGGGGTACCACTGTACATATGTATATATGTATATGTGAGTGTGTGTATATGTATGTATATGTGTGTATATATATATATATATATATATATTAAACATTACATAAATCATTTTATTATATTAGTATTAGTATTACTGTCAGTTATTATTATATCGGTCATTTCCGTAATTTCATCTTTCTTCGGCCGCCAGCTTTTCCGTCTCTGCTGGACGCTGCGCAACCGAACGGAGGAGCGCATAGACCTGGATGCAGAGGAAATGGCGGCGCAGGAAGAGACTGTCTACGAAAACGATTCACGTAATTATCATGGCTTCTCAATAGCCCTTACTGACCACTGTTCCCACTATCATCTCAATTGACCATTATGCCCACTGACCAAACCAATGTTCCCATCAACCACTATAGCAACTGACCATTACCTCCACTGACCGTTGCACCCACTGACCATCATTCCCAGTGACTGTAATTATGCTTGACCACTATTCCCACTGACCACTATTCCCATTCACCATTATGTCCATTGACCATTTTCCCCACTGACCATCATTCCCACTGACCATTCCTCCCATTGACCGTTGGACCCATTGACTGCCATCCCAACTGACCACTGTCCCCATTGACCCTTGTCCCCACTGAGCATTATTCCCAAAGACCATTGATCCCATAGACCATTATGTCCACTGACCACTATTCCCACTGACCACTATTCCCATTGACCATTGTTCCCTTTGACCACTGTCCCCACTGACCATTGCTCCCACAGACTACTTTTCCCACTGACCATTATTCCCACTGGCCGTCCTTCCCTTGACCATTCCTCCCACTGACCGCTGAACGTTTCCATTTCCAGTCCCCAGCGAAGCGGCCGGATGTGTCCAGAAGTCCTGCAACTGGTTCTGTGGCCTTGACCAGAGTGGCCCAAAACTGACCAAAGCGGAGCAGGAGGCTGCGCGGCGCAAACTGACCGATACGTCCGAAGACCCTTTTTGGCGCCGAGTGGTCAACACCAACGGCATCCTCCTTCTGGCCGTCGCCATCTTCTGCCACGGTTTCTTCGCGTAGAAGACACGCGACGCCATTGTTTCCTGCGACACTCCCTATATATATATAATTGACCCATTTTCGCACGTTTTTTCGGCGGCTCAGACGCATTCTTGTTTTCTTTCCTGTGATGATTATTTTTTATTCCGAATCGAAACTGAAAAATTCAAATTAATTATTAATTATTAATTAATAAATAATAATTATTAATTAATTAATAATTAATTAATTTCAGTATTGAATTAAAAATATAATAAAATATGTGAGATTTGTTTTTTAAATGAAGCGCAAATTTGCATCCTTTTTGCGCCGGATTAATCGCGTCCGATCGATCGATCAATAAATCGATCAATAAATAAATGGTTCGGATTCATCAACTGATCAATATATATATTGATATATCAATATTTCCGAAGTGCCGATACTGAGACGTTTCTGAACCGTGCCATAACGGAAAGCCACGATTACAAGATGGCGACAAAGACGATGCGGTTTATTAGCCGGCGCTAGAGCGTACGCAGCAGCAGCGTTTTACGGCTTCCACTCGATGACCGCGACGGCGATCTCGGCGGCCCTCCGGACGGCGGGGCTGGGATCGGCAGTCTTCTCTTTAAAATGGCCGACGCGTCCAAGGAGTGCGCGGCGTCCTTCCGGAGCTTCGGACAGCATGGTCAGCGCCTTGATGGCGTAGAGGCGCACTTTGCTTTTGGTGTCGTCCAAAAGCGGGAGCAGCGCATCAATGGCGTCCGCATGGATGGCGGCGTACTTCCCCGGCGTGGTGACGGCGGCATACATGAGCGTCCCGGCAGCATTGGCGCGGACCTCGGCGTCGGCGTCTTCGAGGAGCAGGACCAGGTCAGGGAAGACGTCCTCTTCCAAGATGGTGTCCTTCCCTTCGCGAGGGACACTGAAAAGATCAATAAGTCGATGATTGACGCAACAGCACCGTTTCCACATCGCGGGCAGTGCAAAAGGGGGCACGAGGACGGCGCTGGGGGTTTGGGGATGGCGTGGTTTTTTACGACGTACCTGATGGCCATCAGTGCCTGTGCGGCGCGGCTGCGTATGGCGACGGAGGGGTGCGCCAGCTTCTCCTTGAAGACAGCGACGGCGCCAGAGGCGAGTGCTTCGAAGGCCTCGACGCGGAGGCAGCCGGCGAGCGTCTCAAGGATCAGCTCCTGGATCTCCTCCAGCTCCGTCCGGAGCTTGACCACCAGCGATGGGACCAGACCACTGTCCACGATCCCCACGGCGCCTGCTCGGAAAAATGAAAATGCGTCTGTTACGCTTTTGCGGTGAATCCACATCGCATTTAACTAAGTTTCTGCATAAAAATTCCCTTCGAATGGGAAAAAAATCCTCACTCCTCGTCCTCCGTCCGATCAGGAGTTTCGTTTAGCGGCGTCAGCGCCGAGAGAGGAAGAAGTGCGTTTTTGGCTGCCATTTTGCGACATATTATGGTATTATATTATCATATATGATGAAGGCTATTGCCTGAAGGTAACCGGGGACCGATTAAAATGGTTGCCACCGTCAACATGGATGCAAAAACGTGCCGTCTTACCGACATGGTTTTGTCAGGGGTTGACCATAGAGTTGTGCCAGAGGACCTAGAGGTTCCAAGAGAGGCCTTTGTAGGCCCTTCAATGCTACTCTATGGCCAAGGCCTGGTTAGGTTAGGGTTCGGGATAGGCTAAGGATTAAGATAAGGGTTAAAGTTAGGGTTAGAGTTAGTGTTAAGGTTAGGATTAGAGTAAGGGTTTGAGTTAGGGTTAAGGGTTAGTGTTAAGGTTAGAGTTAGTGTAAGGTTAAGGGTTAGGGTTAAGGGTTAGACTTAGGGTTGATGTTAAGGGTTAGATTTAGGGTTAGAGTTAGGCTAAGGAACAGATAAGGCCTAGAGTTAGGGTTAAGGTTAACAAGGTAAAGGTTAGGATTAGGGTTAGAGTTAAGGGTTAGGGTTAGATTTAGGGTTAGCTTTAAGGTTAGGGTTAGGGTTAGTTTAAGGGTTAGGGCTAAGTTTAAGGCTTGGAGTAAGTGTTAGGGTTAGAGTAAGTGTTCAGGTTAGATTTAGGGTCAGATTTAGAGTTAGGGTTAGCAAGGTAAGATTAGGGTTAGATTAAGGGTTAGGGCTAGGTTTAAGGGTCAGAGTAAGTGTTAAGGTTAAGGGTTAAGGTTAGGGTTCAGGTTGCAGTTAGCTTTAAGGTTAGGGTTAGGGTTAGATTTAGGGTTAGCATTAAGGGTTAAGCTAAGGAACAGATAAGGGTTAGGGTTAAGGTTAACAAGGTAAGGGTTAGGATTAGGACTAAGGTTAGATTAAGGATTAGTGCTAAATTTAAGGGTCAGAGTAAGGGTTAGGGTTAGAATTACAGTTAAGGTTAGGGTTAAAGTTTAGGATTAGTGTTTAGGTTGCAGTTAGTTTTAAGGTTAGGGTTAGGGTTAGATTAAGGGTTAGGGCTAGGTTTAAGGGTCAGAGTAAGGGTTAGGGTTAGATTAAGGGTTAGGTCTAACTCTGCGTGAGGCGTAACTGTGCACAACCTTCAAAGCCTCCTCCGCCTCCTCCTCCTTCTCTCTCTCCTTTCCTTCTGTTTCGCTCCTGTCTTTCCAGGCGGCGGCACAGAGGGGGCGCCATTTCCTGCGCAGGCGACGCCTCTCCCTCCTCCTCCTCCTCCTCCTCCTCTCATTCCCCCCTTTTTCCTGCCGGAAAGAAAAGGTGGGAGGGCACCCTCCTCCATCCCTCCATCCCTCCTTTTTCCCATTCCCCCTTTTTTCTTTCGGAGGAGAGGAGGAAGAGGAAGAAGGAAAGGAGGAAGAGGAGGATGGTGTTGCACTTCCTCTCGGCTGCCACTGCTGCAAAAGAAGAGGAAGAGGAAGAGGAGGAAGGAGGGAAGGAGGAAGGGAAGGAGACGGAGGAGGGAGGCCTGGAGGTAGGTCCGGAAAATGGAGGGATGAAAGGATGGAGGGATGGTAGGGAGGGGCGATGAAAAGCTTGGGAGGAAGACTGATAGATGGATGGATAAATAGATGGATGGAGATGGGATGGATGGATAGAGGAAATGGATGGAGAGAGAGAGAACGAGAGATAGGGCGGATGGATGGATGGATGGATGGAGGAAATGGACAGATAGAGATGAAATGGAGGGATGGATAGAGATAGGATGGATAGATAAATGGATGGATAGAGAGAAAGACAGATATTGCAGATGGATGGAAGGAGGAAATGGATGGATAGATAAGTAGATAGATGAAATGGATGGACATATAGATATAGGATGGCTAGATAGAGGAAATGGATGGATAATAATAATAATAAAGGAAAGATAGAGAGAGAGATGGGGCGGATGAATGGATAGAGGAAATGGATGGATAGATAGATAGAGGATGGATAGATAGAGGAAATGGAGAGAGAGAGAGAGAGAGAGAAAATATGGATGGATATCTATTTCTTCTATTTATCCAGAGAGAGAAAGACAGGCAGGATGGATGGATGAAATGGATGGACAGATAGATAGATAGATAGATAGATAGAGAGAGAGAGAGAGAGAGACTGGATGGATAGATAGAGGTAGGATGGATAGATAGAAACGATGGATATATATATATATATATATATATATATATAGGATGGATAGACTGATATTGATGATAGATAGAAAAGACGGATAGATAGATAGATAGATGGTGCTTCACACACACACACACACACACACACGCGTGATATATAGTAATGCATAGCCATCATCATCATCATCATCACAAACCTTAAGAGGCAAAAGCCTGAGGCCTATAGGCCTGTTTTGGGGATTTTGGGGACTATTTTTTTAGGGGTCTAAGAGTCTTTTGGCAATAAATATAAATATCTTGGGGATAAATATATATCTAGAGAGAGAGAGAGACAGTTATATAGAGGGCTGCAAAATGAGGGGAAAAAAGAGGCAAGGCCCGGAAAGAGAACCATGGAAAGGAGGCCCAAATCCTTGAGAAAATCTATTATTATTATTATTATTATTATTATTATTATTATTATCATTATTATTATTATTATTTTAAATATTATAATAAATATTATTGTAAAAATTATTATTATAAATATTATATTGATTACTATCAATATTATTATTAAAGTATTATTAAAATATTATTAATATTATATTCTAATAAATAATAATTATTATTGTAAATATTACTATAAATATTGTTATTATAAATATTATTGTTACAATAACTTTTGTTATTATATACATTGTTATAATAAACATTACTATAAATATTATAATAAATATTATTATAATAAATATTACTATTACTATAATAAATATTATTGTAATTATTATTATTATACATATTATTATTATTATAAATATTATGATATATAATGATAATATTCATTAAAATATTATTAAAATATTATTATTATAAATATAGTATTATTATAAATACTATAAATATTATTATAATAAATATAATAAAAATAATAAAAATAATATAATAAATATTGTTGTAATTATTATTATTTATTATATTAATATTATTATTACTATTATTAAAACAAATATTATTATTATAAATATTACAGTATTATTAATATTGTTATTATTATAACAAATATTATTATTGTTATAAATATTATTTCAGAGGAAACTCCTTTACAGAAATGTTTGTTATTTATTATTTAACCATACTTTATTATTGATTATTGATTACTATTTGTGCAAGTGCCGCCACTGCTGCCGCCGCCCTCGTTCTCCTCCTGGGCTCCGTTTGCGTTTGCTTTTCCTTCCTTCCTTCCTCTGTTTGCTTTTCGCGGAACAATTAACCAGAAGGGAGCCCTTTCATGGCGGACGCGGCGGTGGAGGACGGAAAAACCGCGCCTACGGAAAGCGGAAGGAGGAAAGAGGGAAGGTAGGGAGGAAGGAAACGAAGAGAGGAAGGGAGGAAGGTAGGACAAGGGTTGAAGAGGAAAGAAGGAAGGAAGAAAGGAAAGAAGGAAGGAAGAAAAGGTTAGAAGGGAGGAGAAGTAAAGAAGGAAGGAAGAAGAGGATAGAAAAAAGTAGAAGAAGGAAGGTTGGAAAAGGTTGAAGGGAAAAGATGAAAGGAAGGAAGGGAAGAAAGAAGGAAGGAAGGTTGGAAGGAAGGAAGAAAACGGAAAAGGTTGAAGGAAAAAGAAGAAAGGAAGGAAGGAAGGGAAGAAAGAAAGAAAGAAAGAAGGAAGGAAGGGAAGGGAAGGGAAGAAAGGAAGGAAGGAAGGAAGGAAGGAAATAAAAGGTTGAAGGGAAAAGAAGAAAGGAAGGAAGGAAGGGAAGAAGGAAGGAAGAAAGGAAGGCGGGAAGGGAAGAAAGAAGAAAGGCAGGAAGGGAAAAGAAGGAAGGAAAGAAAGAAGGAAGGAAGGGAAAAGAAGGAAGGAAAGAAGGGAGAGGATAGAAAAAAGGAGAGGAAGGAAGGAAGGTAGAAAAAGGTTGAAGGGAAAAGAAGGAAGGAAGGAAGGAAGAAAGGGAAAAGAGAGAGGAAAGGAGGAAGAGAGGAAAGGATAGGAGAAAAAGGAAGGGAAAAGAATAAAGGGGAACAAAAGATAGAAAGAAAAGGAAAGGATAGAAGAGAGGAAGGAAAGAAAGTACAAAGGGGTAGAAAAGAAAGGAAAGAAGGAAGGATAGAAAAAAGGAGAGGACAGGTAGAAAGGAAAAGAAGAAAAGAAGGAAGGAAGGAAGGAAGGAAGGAAGGAAGGAGGGATGAAGGCAGAAGGGAAAAACCATACAGCCATCCAGGGGGACATATTGGTCCCATATTGATCAATGCCACCAATAATCAATAATCAAGTCCCCCGGTGCAACTCTATGGAGGCTGACCACAGAGTCTCAATGGAGGACCTAGAGTCCCTATCAATGGCGGATAAAACTGCGCAGGAATGGCGAAACCCAGGCAAGGGATCGAACAGCCGCCGACGCCGCCGGATCAACGGCGGCGAAAAGGGCCACTTAATTTAGCTAACAGGATCAATTTAAACGAAACTGGATAAACGGCGTTGCGGCCTGACCCTCGCCGTCCCTCGCGTAGGGATTGGGATTAAAGGATTACGGCCGCCTGATCGCTAACGAGGGATTAAGAGAGACGCGTAATCCAGTTATGTGGCGGTCGCTGGGCCACCGATTTGGTGCCGTGCGTAAAAACGGCGCAGGACGGCTTAACTCTCCCTTTCCTCAAACACTGCGCAAAACTAAACCTCCATTTTGTCTCATCTTCCCTCAACAGGCGACAACGCATTTCCCGCGACGCTGGATACAAAATCGTCATCTTGACTTCGGCACCACATTTTCCATGACCATTTGACCATCTGACAAACCCACGAACGCAATAGTCGCTCGAAATCGGCGCAATCCGCCCGACAGACCTACGAAATCCAGGCCGCACAAAATTTTGTGCCGCACGTAATCATGCGCAGGAACCATTTTGCCGATGCGGACAGACTAAAAGATGTAAAATGATTGCGCATTAAATGGCGGCGAGTCGTTCCGGGACCGTTTATGTAATTTCCACGCCGCCGCCATTGCGCAGGAAATGAGAACAGTCTCGTAGATAGGGGTATTTAAACGGGATTTTTACGTATCCGAACCATGGGATGCCGCCAAAGTTCGGAGGAGAAGGAGGCAGCGCGCCGCTCACGCCGCATTGACCGCCACTTGCGGTCGGAGAGCCAACGCCAGCGCCGCGAGATCAAGCTTCTCCTCCTTGGGACGAGCAATTCAGGGAAGAGCACCATCGTCAAACAGATGAAGATCATCCACAGCGGCGGCTTCAACCTCGACGCGTGCAAAGAGTACAAGCCTCTCATTGTCTACAATGCCATCGACTCGCTGACACGCATTATCCGCGCACTGGCGGCGCTGCGCATTGACTTCCACGACCCGGACCGCGCCTATGATGCTGTCCAGCTCTTCGCGCTGACGGGGCCAGCAGAGAGCAAAGGCGAGATCACGCCAGAGCTCCTCGGTGTCATGAAGCGTCTCTGGGATGATGCCGGCGTCCATGATTGTTTCCGGCGCTCGAACGAGTACCACCTGGAGGACAACGCGGCGTACTACCTGGACGGGCTGGAACGCATTGCGGCGGCAGACTACGTGCCGACGGTGGAGGACATCCTGCGCTCGCGCGACATGACGACGGGGATCGTGGAGAACAAGTTCACCTTCAAGGAGCTGACGTTCAAGATGGTGGATGTGGGCGGGCAGCGCTCCGAGCGCAAGAAGTGGATCCACTGCTTTGAGGGCGTCACCGCCATCATCTTCTGTGTCGAGCTCAGCGGTTACGACCTCAAGCTCTACGAGGACAACCAGACGGTGAGCGGCAGTGGCGGCAGCACGCTTTCAAGTGTTTTGCGTCATTTTTACATATTTTTAGTCTTCAGGATCAAATTATTCAATGTATTCCTGCATTGATTCTATGTATTCCTGCATGGCAGAAGGAGGGTTGGACTCTATGGCCCTGAGTAGCCCCTTCCGTCTTTATCGTTCTGTGTATTCCTGCATGGCAGAAGGAAGGTTGGACTCTATGGCCCTGAGTAGCCCCTTCTGACTCTAGGATCCTATGTATTCCTGCATGGTAGAAGGAGGGTTGGACTATATGGCCCTTAGTAGCCCCTTCCGTCTATATTACTCTATGTATTCCTGCATGGTAGCAGGGTTGGACTATATGCGTCTGAATACAAGGCCTGCGTTCGAGAACTTCGCTCCGCATCCCCAGATGCTTCTCTTCCCTTCGGTTTCCATAACAACCGATCCTCCTCCTTTAGGGCAGCGCATAAAAGGCACCCGAATCACGTCAATATCGCCGCCGCTGTTACCTTGCGTCTCCTCGCACGCGCCTCTGAGTAAAATGTCCTTTCCAGACAGGCGGCGGGAATTGCCTTCTAAATTCGCTGACCTGGAAACCCCCTTATTAAAAAAATGGTTTCCAGGCTAAGGAGGTTAAGGCCAGGCGCTAAACACTCTTCTGCCATGCAGGAAGACATAGGATCCCAGACTCGGACGGGGCTACTTAGGGCCATAGAGTCCAACCCTCCTCCAGCCGTCCAGGAAGACATAGGATCCCAGAGTCCGAAGGGACCACTAAGGGCCGTAGAGTCCA
>NC_056528.1:29672204-29710405 GCF_019175285.1 Sceloporus undulatus
GCCATAGTGTCCAACCCTCCTCCTGCCATGCAGGAAGACCTAGGATCCCAGAGTCCAAAGGGACCACTAAGGGCCATACAGCCCATGCCTCCTCCTGCCATGCAGGAAGACATAGGATCCAAGAGTCAGAAGGGACCACTATGGGCCATATAGCCCAACCTTCCTTCTGCCATGGAGGAATACATAGAATAAGAGAGATTAAAAGGGCTACTTAATTAAACTAATCAAATTTTTTCAATGAATTAAAGGAACAGTTCAATCGAATCAAGCCTTCAAATAGGACACTGAATTGATTAAATTGATTTATCGGATGAATTTACGCAGTTAACTTTGATCGATTCGGCGGGTCTACTTTAATCAGGACCGACAAATCGATTGATAATTGTTGTGTTGTTTAGTGGAATACTCGAAGAGTTGAATCGAGTCTTCAAATAAACCTTTGACTTTATTGAATTTACGCGGTTAAATTTGATCGATTCGGCAGGTCTATTCTAGACATGACCGACAAGTCTATTGATAATTGTCGCGTTCTTTAATTGAATCCCTGAAAAGTCAAGTTAAGTCTTCAACTAGGCCACTGAATTGACTGAATTGATCGATTGGTCGAATTTACGCAGTTAAATTTGATTGATTCGGAGGGTCTACTCTAATCAAGACTGATGAATATGTTGATAATTGTCGCGTATTTCAAATCTGCACTGTCCTCGCTGATGCCCGTCTCGTTCCCCCCCACCCCGTTTTCCTCGCTGCAGAGTCGCATGGCGGAGAGCCTGCGCCTTTTTGACTCCATCTGCAACAACAACTGGTTCATCAACACCTCCCTCATCCTCTTCCTGAACAAGAAGGACCTCCTGGCGGAGAAGATCCGGCGCATCCCGCTGACCGTCTGCTTCCCGGAGTACAAGGGCCAAAACACGTACGAAGAGGCCGCCGTCTACATCCAGCGCCAATTCGAGGACTTGAACCGCAACAAGGAGACGAAGGAGATCTACTCGCACTTCACCTGCGCCACCGACACCAGTAACATCCAGTTTGTATTCGATGCCGTGACGGACGTCATCATCCAGAACAACCTGAAGTACATCGGACTTTGCTGAGGGCGCTTTCGGGAAAAAACGGTCGAAATGAGTAAAACAAATGAATAAAAAACCGAGTAAAAAACGAGGAAAGCGACCTGACGGTGGCAACAGCGGAGAGAACGAAAATGAATAAACGGATGCAGGAGGGTCAGTAATTCGGAAGAGGACTCCATCGCGGACGGGAGAAGTTGGAATCAGTGGTCGCGGATTTCGTGGTGGCGAAACCCCACGGGGAAACGGAGTGGTGGACGTTTCCGGACTAGATAGCGGATAGCGCCGTCGCCGTTGTCTTTGACTCGCGTTGCTCTTGGCTCTTGAAATGATCGTTTCTGGGAATTATAATTTGTCCGTTCTCTAATTTATTTATTTATTTATTGATCCCTGATATGTGTTGGTCTTAACGAGAATTAATTAATCGAGAGAGAAATGAATGATTTTCCTAAAATTTAAGACTTTATTTAAGACTAAATTAAACATTTATTTACAGCGGTGAGGGATTTATTTTATAACTTGAAATGTTTTTTTTACATAACTTTAATTTTTTATTTTATTGCCAAATAATTGTGCTCTAAAAACAAACAAAAAATTTGGAAAGTTTAATAATGAATTAGTCAAGATTTATTTAATTTTTAATTATTAAATTAATTTTTATTTGTTTTTATAACTTTTATTTATTTCAATTAAATTTAATAAATTTACTTAAATTTAATAAATTTAATAGAATTTAATACAGTTAAATAAATTAATAGTTAATTAAATTTATTAAATTTAATGAAATTAATTTAATTTAGTAAATGTAATTAAATTTGATAAAGTAAATTACATTTAATAAATTAATAAATTTATTTAAATATAATAAATTTTATTAAATTTAATACAGTAAATTAAATTTAATGAATTAAACATTTATTAACTTTAATTATTAAATCGCCAAAAAATTGTGCCCATCACACACTTTGGAAAGTTTAATAAACCGGTTGAAATTTATTCATTCTTAATTTTAAAATTAAATATTGTTTTAAGTTTTAAATTTAAAATTTGAATCTTAATAAAGTTAATTTATTTTAATGACATTAATACATTTAATTAAGTTCAATAAGATTAAAATTTATTAAATTTAATTATGAAATTGCCAAATATTTGTGCCCTTAAAGTTCAACAAACTGGTTGAGAATGATTTAATTTTTTAAAAAATTTTAAATTAATTTTTTATTGTTTCAATAAATTTAAATTTGAAAGTAAAGATTTTTAAATAAAATTAGTTTATTTTAAATAAAATTAATACATTTAATAAAATTTGCCAAATAATTGTGCACTTAACGCACAGAGTTTGGAAACTTTAATAAACCAGTCCAGATTTATTTAATTTTTAAATGTTATTATGTTACTAATAGGCTATTAAATTTATTAAATTTATTAAATTCAACTGACTTATAGAGTACTAAATTTAATAAATTTAAAACACAGTAAACTATAATTCAATTTTAATTGAATTTTACTATTTCACTTAATTTGATTTTTATTAATTTTATTTAAATTTATTAAATTTATGAACTGTATTAAAAATACATTAATTTCATTAAAATCCTATTTTTAAATTTGAAATTAAAAAAATTAACATTTATTAAATCTAATATTTATGGAATTTTTAGAAGAGAGTGCCAACAAACCGTCAAAGCATTAAAAACTAATTAATAAAGTAAAAGCCTTTTTTAAACCACTGGATGCCAATGTGAAAATGTACAATATAGCCTTTTAACGCCTTTATTATTTAATTTGATTCTTTTGTCGTTCGGTGTTTACAATCATTTTTATTTTTTTTTAATTTCGATTAAAGTGTTGTAATTATTAGGTGAAACAGATGAGTGAAATGATCAATATTTAAATGTCTAGCTATTTAAATCAACAATTATTATTTATTTTTTAAACGATGGTGGAATTAAAAGAAGCAGAAGCGACTAATTATATCATTTTAATTTTTTTCCCTCTCCTTGTTTTACAAACAAAAGAAATTAACGGATAAAATAATTAATGTTTCAACCAATTTAGGGGGGAAATTGTTTGGTTTTTAAAGTCCAGAAGTCCATTTTAATCCATTATTTTTTCCCCGTTCTATAAAAATTAATCAACAGATAAAATAATTAACATTTTAACTGATTTAGGGGGGAAAATTTTGGGTTTTTAAAGTCCAGATCCCCGAAAAAACTGCCGTGCAAGTTGATAATTTTCACAAGGATCGCGTCCGTCACTTTTTTTCATCTTTCCGTGCGAAAAAGACTTTTTACATGGATTCGGCACAATTCTAAGCGTGTAAATATTCGTGCGAAAGTACTGCAAGCCACGTAAAATGCACTGGACTTTTCCCCCCCTCAAATCGCCTTCTCGCACGCTCACAAACTCACACTTACACACACTTGTGCGAAGAGGAGCGGCAGCAGCAGTAACATTGCGATCGGCGCAGTTATTATGGGATGTTCCCCTCCCTCCCTCGCTTTAAGAAAAGATTAAATTAAATAAAAGTAACCCGAAATAATGATTATCTTCAATTTGTGGTTCATTGTTTAAATCAATTTCATTTCATTTTTGGGCGCCTCTCCAGGAATCTCTAGGTCCTCCAGCAAAACTGACCATAGAGTTGCGCTGGAGGAGCTACAAAGGCCTAGCAGAGTGTCCTCTCCAGGAATCCCTAGGTCTTTCAGTGCCACTTTTAGTTAGTTGACCATAGAGTTGCACTGGAGGAGCTACAAAGGCCTAGCAGAGTGTCCTCTCTCGGGCGCATTACAGACGGGCCCATAGAGGCACCGTTGTTACGCGCAAGGGGTGGCACTTCCTGACATGCCTTGCCCCTCGCGCATAACGAGTGTGTCAAAATGGCAGCACTGCATACAGATGGGCACCGCCATTTTGATGTTGCGGACGTCGCACGCCAGAACTGGCGCCGCGAGTGCACACCTTGCACCGCCACTTCCAGCCCCAGGAAGAAGCCCCATTTTGGCGCTTCTTTCTTGCTGCGCCCGGGAACCTTGCAGTTTGGCTGCTGCGGTTCCCGAACGCAGAAACCGGCAGCGGCACAAGACCGCCCATTTTGAGTGGTCTGTAATGCACCTCGGAATCTCTAGGTCTTTCAGTGCCACTTTTAGTTAAAGCTGACCACAGAGTTGCACTGGAGGAGCTACAAAGGCCTGGCAGAGTGTCCTCTCTAGGAATCTCTAGGTCCTCCAGGCAATTCTATGGTCAAATAATCAAACCTTACCGAGCGGCATTTCAGAAACGAGCTTCAAGGAGTAATGCATGTTCCAGCGCACGATGTCAACCGGGTCGTTCAGGAGTTGCGCCAACGCTGGGATGACGCTGTGTTCAAGGAAACCGGTCCTAAATGAAGTAGAGGAAAACAATAAGCTCGTTTAAGGTCTAGAAACGACAGCGGCACCGCAACAGCTGTGCGCTTCCCATGTTGACGGGGGTTCAGGAAACTGCACCGAAGCAGGAAAAGCACGACAACAGAGAACACTATTAAATGTGTGTGTGTGTGAATATATATATATATGGCTGACCTGCCGACGTTATGCGTCACGATTATGTACAGGACTTCGGTCGCTTTGCGGCGCACAGTGCTGTCTTCATCCGTAACCAGCGTTTTCAGCGTCTCCAGGAACCCTTAAAAATATGTAAATTACAAAATGGGTTCATCAGAAAATATGCAACGTTTTATAGATAGATAGATATAGATGCTTATGTTGCTACAATCAATAATCAATAAAGTATTGATTATTAGAAACTGCGGAGATACATTTGGGGGCGCTGGGCATTGCAGTCAAAGGACGCCCCCTAAAAGCCTGGCTGGGGAATGCTAGGAATTGTAGTGGCTTGTCCTTTTGGGGACGGAGGCAAGGGGTCATCTTGGCAGCCGCCTTGACCGCTCACCAAGGCTGATGGCAGTATAGGCATGCTCTGGGTCGTGGACCAGGTCGCAGAGCGCCATGAGGGCCCTTTGGCGGGTCAAGACTTCCGGGTCTTGCAGTTCTTCGTTGAGTTTGGGCAGCGCCCGGCGGCCGTAGGCAAGGGGGGCCTTGGTGGGGTCGATGTCCGGCGGGAGCTTGGATGAGATGCGCGGCAGCAGTGCCATATTGGAAAATGACCGCCACCCCCTCCAAATATATATATGTATATATATATATATATATATATCCCAAGCTTTTTAAATGACAAGGGTCAAGTTGCCTCAGGTTTCAAAATGGCGACCAAAAAAGCGCCAGAATGTTCCCTTCCTATTTGCCTCAGCTTTCAAAATGGCAGCCAAGAACGCGCCAAAAAGTTCCCTTTCAGACAAGGGTCTATTTGCTTCAATTTCCAAAATGGCGGTCAAGAATGCACCAGAATGTTCCCTCTCAGACACGTGTCTATTTGCTTTCAAAATGGCTGCCAAGAATTCGCGTCAGCTCCCAAAATGGCTGCCAAAAAAAAAAGGTCAGAAATTTCCTTTTCAGACGAGGGTCTATTTGCCTCAGCTTTCAAAATGGCTGCCAAAAAAAGCACCAGGATGTTCCCTTTCTATTTGCCTCAGGTTTCAAAATGGCAGCTAAAAAAGCGCCAGAATGTTCCCTTCCTATTCGCCTCAGCTTTCAAAATGGTGGCCAAAAAGCGCCAGAATGTTCCCTTTTGATTCGCCTCAGGTTTCAAAATGGCTGCCCAAAAAGCGCCATAATGTTCCCTTCCTATCCGCCTCAACTTTCAAAATGGCGGCTAAAAAAGGCGCCAGAATGTTCCCTTTCAGACAAGGGTATATTCGCCTCAACTTTCAAAATGGCTGCCAAGATTAGGCCAAAAAGTTTTATTTCAGAGGTGTTTTTCTTTGCCTCAGCCTTAGCCAAATAAGAGCATTCACACGTGCATTATTTGAGACACGTGTCTATTTGCCGCAGCCCCAGGGAGGGAGGCATATTCAATATGGCTTCAAAAAAGTGGAAAAAACGCTTAAATCTACATAAAAATGGTATTAAAAGGCTGGAAGTTGGAAAATATGACAGAAAAAAGATACTAGTTTATAGAAATAACAATTAATTGTTTGTTAAAGTTGTTTTTAGAAGGTTATTATTAAGTATCTTTTTCCCGCCACGAAGCCAGCTAGGCCTCAATCTAGGTTGCTAGGCAACGGTGATGCAGAGGCGACGGCCGCCAGCTGCGCATGGGCGCCGCTCTGTGACTGCGTAGGCCTCGCCCTTCCCTGACAGAGCGGCTTTTTGAAGACAGAGGCAGCGTGTGACGTTACACCATGAAGGCGGAGCGCAGGCGCAGTGGCGTTTCCCTGCCCCGAGGAGAGATGGAGGGCTAGCTAGTGCGTTGTGGGAGATGTAGTCCTCCAAGGGGTTCTCAGGCTTCTGGGGGATCTAGGCCTCAGAGCCTCTAGCCATGCTGAAATGGGGATGATGGGAGTTGCAATGTATTCTGTGAGTACTCGTTCTCTCAAAAGCAGCTGGGGATTCTGGGGTTTGTAGTCAAAAACCAATTTAAAGGATTATGGGCATTGTATTCTTCAAATGTGGTTGCTGAGGGGGAATTCTGGGACTTGTAGTCCCAAAACCCCTTAGGAAATATTCTGGGAGTTGTAGTCAAGGCCATTGACCACAAGGCCTTATAAAGGGGATTCTGGGAGTTGTAGTCCTCAGCTAGAAAAAGTGCTGGATGCAGGGGGTTTCTGGGTTTTGTAATCCCCCCCCGAGAGCCACTTAAAATCATTATATGTTGAATCAGCATCATCATTATAAATTTCAAAAACATAATAATAATAATAATTTTATATTATTATAATATAATAATATATAATATAATAATATAATTTTATATTAATATCATATAATATAATAATAATGATATAATGATATAACAATTTTATATTATTATATAATAACAATTTATCATAATATAATTTTATAAGCATTATATAATTATAATTACTAAGAATAAAATAATAAAAATAAATTTTATATTATTATAATATAATATAAAAATCCTATAATATTTTTATATTATTATATAATATAAATATTATTATTATTATTATATTATATAACCTTTATTTATAAAGCGCTGTAAATTTACACAGCGCTGTACATACAATCTTTTAGTCAGAAGACAGGACACAAAAGGAGAGGGGAGTGGTGGTGGGGAATGGGATCAGGTCCAGCAGTTCTTGTCCACCTCGGAGGCCTGGACCAAGGCAGATGGACTGGACGAAGGGCTTGGCTTCTTAATGGATGGTTAAAAGGAGGCTTCCTGGGTCAGAGAGGGGAATATATTACATAATATAATGAAAATATAATAATAATAATTTTATAAAAATATTTTATAATAAAAATATAATTTTATATTATTATATATAAAATAATTTTATTTTAATCCTCTACGTCCCATATACTACTCAATATCTCGTTAGCAAAGAATCATTTATATATCTTGTCAGACCTCAACCGATCTCCTACTCATTTACCTGATGTCATCCCCTCTATCCGACCCTTCTCTTATTATATAATATCGTAACACTAATACATATTATTAATATATTATTATATATATTAATAATAGAATAATTTAATATAAATAATATAATAATAATAATAATAATATATTTTAATATGATAAATAATAATATAATAAAATAATGATATTAGCCACAAAATAACAATAAAATCAGGATTATATACTGAATTTATTTTAATTTTTTGGACTTTTAATTTTTTTAATGCAAAAACATATTAAAAATTATAATATTCTTTTCCTATTTTTGCACTTCTTTTCTTTGTTTTCTTTCCCCTTCGTTCCTTCCTTTCTCTCCTTTCCTTTTGTGTTTAATGTTTATCGTTTCGCGTTGCCGCTGTTGCCATGGACACTCTGTTCGCTCCTATGCAAGAAATCCGCGCAAGACGCCGGAATTAAATTAAACAACAAAATACAGCTTTTTATTTCCAATCCGCTTCCCTCATTAAGGGACCCGGTTAATTATTAATTACCTTGTTTGCAAAAAGAAAGGAAGGAAGGAAAGCAAAGGAAGTGATCGCCTTGTTTTTTCTCTCCGGCTTCGTGAAGGCAAATAAAATTAAAATTAAAACTAAATAAATTTAGTTTTAAGAAATTAAAATTAAATTAATAGACACTCTAATTATGTATATTTAATTATATATAATAAATATAAATAATAAGGATAATAATTTAATTGCTAGGAAATGATAATAATAATAATAATAATAATAATGATGATGATGCAAGGAAATAATAATAACAAATTGTAAAAATATAATAATAATAATTTTATATTATTATTATATAATATAATAAAATATAATAATAATAATTGCAGGGAAATAATATATTATTATTATTTATATAATTATAATTATATATATTGTGTATTATTATTTTTCCTTCCAATGAAATTATTATTATTATTATTATTATTATTATTTCTTGCAATATTATTATTATTATTATTATATAATTATTATATACAATATATATTATTTCCTTGCAATATTATTATTATTATTATTATTATTAAATATGAATAATAGTAATAATATAATAAAGTTGCAAGAAAATAATAATTTAAAAAATTAGAAAAAGCTAAATTAATTATAGATAAAATAAATATAAATAATAATGAAATTGCAAGAAAATAATATAATAATAATAATAATAATAATGATGATGAAATTACAGGCAAATAATAATAATATATAATTATATATTATAATTATATAATAATAATATTGCAAGCAAATAATAATGTGTGTGTGTTTGTGTATAATTTCTATGATTAGAATTATTAAGATGTGTGTGTGTATATAATGATATTTATAATAAAAAATAACATAAAATAATAAATAATGAATAATAAGTTTAATAATAATAATATAACTTTGTGACATCCTTTCTTGTGTTTCGTATTTCCTTGTGCAGCCGGACTCGATGAAGCCGCCATTGTTGCACGCGATGCCGCCGGTCGCCAGGGACAGAATTATCACCCGGTTCCCAAAGGTAAGTCCAATTAAACCGAATGGGATCCCTGATCGTTTGGGAATTATTATTATTATTTTATTCTATGAGTGCCTATGATTTCTTGAGATATATATATATATAATTTTAAATTATAATATATATAATATATATATATATATATACTATATAAAAAATGTATTTCTATACCACCTTTAAAAAATTCATGGCGGATGTACAACGAGGGACAATCCATTACAATAAACATTTAAAATACATTAAAACATTGCAATAAAAACAAGCAAATCATGCCAGCTCAACCAGCTGACGACGTAGGGTGGAGAAAATTAACGGGGGATAGAGTCAGGGGTAAGCCCGCTCGAAAAGATCTGTTTTCACCCTTCTTAAATTGGGGCCGGGAGTTGGCCGCGCAGAGTCAACGGGGGGCCAGCGAGTTCCAGCGGTGGGGGCCAATGTGGTAAAGGCCTCCTGGTGGTAGTAAATAGTTAGCTTTGGAAACTTTAATAATTGCTGACCCTGATGATCTGAGTGTGCGGGGCGGATTGGATTGTACAGGAGAGGAGGCGGTTTCAGGTTACCCTGTGCACAAGCCATTAGTGGTTATTAGGTAATAACCAAATTGTATTGCGCCACGGAAGCGACATAGGCAGCAGCTGACGGTCTTTAAGACAGGTGTTATATGACTGGCCCTAGAAGTACCAGTGGACCAGTCGTGCGCACATATTCGCACTAGTTGCAGCTTCGGGTATGGTTACAGAGGTTTGCCCATGTGAGAGTGCGTTAAGAATCCAATCGAGAGGTTACCAGAGCGGTTTGTTGTATACAGTTTCAAAGGTCTCTCCGTCAGGTAGGGACGCAAGTTGGCATAATCGGCGAAGGCGAAGGCTGATAGCAGGTGCTTGACGTCGCACCCACTGAGAAGAGTAAAGATGGATCGACGAGATCAAAAGCACCCACAGATGTGTGATCCCATCAGGACCAGGTGGAACACCGGCATCCTCGGCGGGAGAACCTATACAAGTACTTCTGTTTCTCTGGATTCAGTCTGAGTCTGTTTCCTCATCAGCCCAATTACCAATTCCAGAAGCCACGAGAGGAAGAGATTGCATCCATGGGTCACTGCATCAGTCGGCGAGACATAGAGAAGAACTTATTGGGTGTAATCAGTGTACTGATAACCCATGGCCCACATGACTCCGGATGATCTATCCCAGCGGTTTCATGTAAATGTTTGAAAAGCAGGGAGAACAGAATGAGGTCCTTGAGGACCCCAGAATGTGGGCCTTATTGGAGCGCACGCCCCAGCATGCACCATCTGGAACCGCCCGGAAAGGTTAGGATCGGAACACTGGAGCGCAGTGCCACGATTCCCACCCCTGGCAGGCGCTCCAGAAGGATACCATGGTATCGAAAGCCGCGGTGAGATTGTCACAGAGCACTTAACAGGGACACGCTATCCCCTGTCCATGCCCAGATGGAGAATCATCGACAAGGCGACCATGGCAGCTAACCCCACAGACCACCCGAAAAACCTGTTTGATTGAAATGGGTCTAGATGTCCGTGTCATTCCAATGACGATGTGAAGCTGGATTGCAACGCCCTTCGCGACACCTCCCAAAAAATGGCAGCAGCGAGGAGACTGGCCAATAAGTTGTGCAAACAGGGGGTCGAGGGAGGGTTCTTTAAAAAGGTTTTAAGATGGCCAATTTCGAGCTAGGGGAAATTGCCTTCCTCAAAAGATGTTAATTAATAATCCGGTTAACATTGCAGGGACGTAACGGCCCCCGGGGGACACACAAACACAAACACACAACAAACACACACACATGTTATAATTATTAGTGATTTACAATATACACACACACAGAGCGATATGATGATATCGATAGTATATAGAGATATAGATAGATGATGTTAAAAAAAGTATGTACTAGTGGTAAGGTGATGATAATATGATAATATATACAGTTAATTAATTATGATTACAATACAGTGGGACCTCGGGATACGAAAACCAGGTTACGAATTTTTCAGGATACGTAAAAAAATCCCATAGGGAATTTATTGTTTCGGGTTTTACGAAAGTTTTTTCGGGTTACGAAAAACTCCGGCGCTATTTAAATGGAGCCGCGGCAGAGAACTCGGGCTTTTTTTCCCCATTAGCGCCTATGGGTTTCGGCTTACGAAGGCTTTCGGGTACGGAAAGCGGCAGCGGAGACCGAAGTTTGCGTAAACCCGAGCACCAGTGTATATATATTGCATATATAAAATACCATGGTAGAGTATATAAGATATATGATCGCAGTAATGAAGTATATCGAATGAGCTATGTAGTATATATATCTAATACATTATATTATTGAGATATATAGATTAATAAGAAAAATAAGACAAAGTGAAAATATAAGAATAAATATGAATATATATATAAATAATTCTATATATAAGTATATAAATATAATACTAAGAGTTATAACATAATAATGAAAATAATAGTATATAATGTAAATCATAATTATATACAGTTAGTATACATATATATATATATATATATATATATCTATATATCTCATACATAATTGCATTTATATTGCACATATATATAAATGTAAAATAATCACAATTATCTTTATCGCAGTGGTACACCTGAGCAGTGTTCGAGTTCAAAGGACCATTTCCACGAACGGTAGCAAATATTGCCAGTTGCAGGAACGCCCACCGATTGCACTGGGTAAGTTTGCAACTGACAAAATTTAATGTAAAATTGACCGGATAAAAAGTTAGTCGTCATTAATATATGTAGACTTAGGCACAGAGCAGAGGCACAAAGAACCCCGTTAGCGGAATTACGAAGAATGTACCGTCATTTTGAGCAGATGGCATTTCAGTTCAGACATTTGTGTCGGGTCCGTTTTTAGTAAACTTAAACATCTGGTGATTGGATATCCTGGTATTACAAAACAGGCGTAATTTCGCATATGTAAGACACCTCCCATACGTGTTATTGCACAAACTCAACATCGTCATCGCCCTGATTTGTTTTATTCGAGGCGAAAATGTCTCGAAAAGCGGTCGTCGTGGGAGACCTGCGTCGGAAGACGCGAGCCTGCAGTCAAGGAGGTGCGGGTGAGGTTCGAAAACGTGCGGGTGGTGTGGGTTTTTCGTGTTTCCATACGCATTGAAGTCGATCGCGGATTAATAGAGCGCGTGGGTTTCTGTAGGGTTTGTCGCATCAAACCAATAGATGGGATATGTTTAGGTGAGTCGGTCGATCGGTTTAGTCTGAGTTCACAGGGGTTCGGTGCAAAAGACGTGGTGTTGACCGTGGACTAAGGCCACTATCGGCGGTCGAGGTTTCGAAATCGAATCGTGTTCGAAAGCGGAGGGGGACTTCCGCATATAATGCTCAGAGGTGGAGTCACTATGTGGTTGTTAAGGGTGAGATGCGATTCAGGCGGGATAGGGGGTGTATATATTGTTATATAATATAGTCGTAGAGAGAAGGAGACAAGCGAGATAAAAACACCACAGAGTTTATAGGTATATGTTAAATAGTACAGTAGTATCAGTAGTAGATAGGTAGTAGGTATTAAACAGTATATGAGTTATAGTATAGTATAGTAGTATGTTTTTTACAATTTATTTACATAGTACAGTAGTATTTATGGTGCGATGCGTGGGGGTGGTAGTGTGATGTGTGTTTATCTGTTATTAGGATACTAATAAAAATTTTATGATTTTAGTTAGTGTGATTGGAGTGTTGAGTGATTTATAGGTTCTAGAGTTATAAGTTGATATTAATAGTAGAAATGGAATTAAAGTTAGAGGTGTAAGTAAGGAGTATATATAGATTTTTAGAAGTATTTCGTAATAATAATGAAGTAATTAATAATTAATATATAGAGTTAAGTTATTAAAGAGATTATAACAATTATGTGGTTGAATGGTATATAATAGTATATTAATACAATTTATATCACGTGTATAAATTATGTATTTATTATTATTAGGCTTTTATATTTTTTTACATAATAGTTTACCCTATTAATTAAATACATATAACTCAGTGATGGTGAACTTTTAGATCTGAGTGCCCAAACTGCAACCAGACCCCAATTGATTTATTGCGAAAGTGCCACGTCCTCTGGTTTCTAGTTAAGAAACTCTGGCAAACTCTGGTGCTAGGGCGAACAGCATATGTGGCCATAGAGAGGGCTTGAGTGCCACCTCGGTGCACGCGTGCCAGTAGGTTGCCATAAACAAAATATTGCTTGTTAAGTCTTATTTATTGATATATTTTTATTTATTATTTAGTAATGAATAATTAATTGATTGATAATTAAAATTTATGTAATGTGAATATTATTGGTATAGATTTGATTCTATATATATTAAAATATATAATAAATATTTAGAAGTTAGTACCGATATAATCATCTGTATTTATTAAGATGATTATATAATATATATTTAGTATTAGTATTTTATTAGTATAGTATTGGAGATTAATAATTATTTATTATGAGTATGTTAGGAGGAGGAGATTAGTATTAGATTATGTTAATATAAGATTTCAATGAATAAGATAATTGTATTAATAATATATTTCTTAATAATAACGTAAGAAATAAAAAAAATGATTAGTTATGAATAAATAATAATAATTAATATATTGTCGATAAAAGATTATATTGTATCTTTATTAATAAAATATATTTAGTATATTATTAGTGATTATTAAATAGTTATTATGATGTATATAGAATACATAATAAAATCAATAATAATTAATGATCAATTAATTTATCAATTAATTTGAACCAATTAAATAGTATTTTATCTAAATTAAATTTTTAAAATCTTAAATATATGCAAATTAGTAGGGGGGAACTAATGCTTAATGAAAAAACAATTAATGTAATAAATAATTAATAATTAATAAACACTGTTAATTTTCCCATTGTCAGAGGGAACACGGCCGGACAAGAGAAATTCAAATGTATGCTGTCGGCGATACAGGGGCGCTCAAGGTAAATTGGCAAATTGCCGTGTTGGTGCGTGAAATACGGTAAAACGCGGGTGCGGCGACTAAACAACGATAACGAATGAATGAAGTGTATTTCATCATGAATAAGTAATTATCACAGTCTTCGATCTGGCTGGACATGGGCCGGATTTGGGCACGCCAAGTAAGTCCGCAAAAACAGACACGGGTTTTTTTTGCGCTGTTTTTTGTGCGCCAACGATAATAATATATATATATATATATATAATATATGGCGTGATTTTGGCATTTGCGCAATTCGCATCTTCGTTCAGGGCGATGGAGGAGGATGCCATGTATGGAGAAACGACACGAGGCTGCGTCCATTCTTGTTCCTTGTCGGGATGAAGAAGGATTGTTGGAAGGCTAGGAGTAAAACTGTATGTAATGGTTTGAGTAGGGACCTTTTACAGTCTATTTCACAGTTTGCGCTCTTTCGCAGTGTTTTTTTCCAGTCGGACGCCGGGAATTGCACGGATGAAGAAACAGGACGCGCGTAGCATCGCCAATGAAGGGGAGGAGAAGAGCGACAGAAGTAAAGTGAGTATTGGTCAGTCTGGCACAAAAAAGGTCAGTTGAGATCATCGGTCAGTGTGGTCAGTGCGTAATTGATTTTCTTATTTCTTATTGATTTCATTTTTTGTTTTTTCTTCTTCCTTCTGTCTTTATTTCATTTTCATTCTTTCCTTCCTGTTCCTTATTCCTTCTTTTTTTTCTTCATTTCTTTCATTACTATATCTTTTGGATTTTAACCATTCCTTCCTTCCTCGTACTTCTCTTTTTCCACTTGCTTTCTTTCGTTTTATTGGCTTCATTTCTTTGCTTCATTACTGGGGATTTTCCATTCCCTTCCTTCGGTTTCGGTTCCTTCGCATCGGCCGGTCGTTTTTCGCGGGAAAACGGGCTATGCGGGAGTGGTTCGGATGGAAGCTGAGTGTTTTAGGTCACGTGGGGGCTGGTTAGTTGCTCTGCTGTCTGGTCGTCAAGTTCGAAGCAGTGCTGAAGAGAGAGGTTAATGGATCGGGGGAATTGTAGTCGGGGGGGAGCTGATGTTCACGTGCTATGGACGTCGGTTTCATGGCCAGGGTTATTCGTTATGGTCTTGAAGTTTTTTTCGTTTCAGTTTTTAGTTTACGGGAAAGGATGGCAGGGAGGTAATTTCGGGGGGAGTTCGAGGGAGGCGACGGTGAGGCGTCTTCAAGTGTCGAGGGAGAGTTCGGAACGAGTTCGAGGGTTTTTTCCAGGGTTCAGGAATGGAATGGGCGGGGTTTTTCATGAGGTCGGGGGAGGACGGTTCGGTTCCAGGTTTTTCGGGAGTCGTGAGGGTCGGTGTAAGTTGGTTTTCGTAGGGAAGGAGGGTATGTTCTTCAGGAGGTAAGTGGAGAGGAGTAGTTCGAGGAAGGAAAGGGTTAGTTTATTTATGCTTTCGTAAAGCTGTCTCTTGGTCCGGTTTTCATGTGGTTTTATATTTTTTTTATTGTTTTTTCCTGAATCGATGTTTTACCAATACGCAGGGAGAGTAGGGATTTTTTTTTTTTTTTTTTTTTTTTTTTTTGGTAAGGCAATTTTTTTTATTTCAGGTTAGGTTTCGATTCGAGGAATGGTTCAAGGGGGGAAGGATGGAAGGAGGGAAGGAACATAGGCAGTATTTAGGGTCGTCGTTTCTGGTTCGGGCGTTCCCTTTTGAATGATTTTTTGGCCTGATCAGGATTTTTTCAGGAGTTTCGGTGTCCGGGTTTCATTGGAGGGACGACTTCCTCTTGACTTTCTATTTATCTTCGTTATGGAGGGTTTTTTTTCGGGACGTTCTATTATTTTCTCTTTCGTTTCTGTTCTTTCTTTCCATTTCTTTACTGTCCTTCCTTCCTCCTTCTTTCTCCTTCTTATGCCTTCCTCTTCTTTTTCTCCCCTCCGTCCCTAAATTTCCTGTTTTCTCTTCCAGGGAGAACGTCAAGGACTTTTTTTGCGCGCGGCCACTTGGCTTTAGAAAAGTGAATCTTGGCGGCAATGGACGAAACAAACGCGGACGCAAAGTTGTGGAAAAAATCGGGAGCCTCCTCCGTTACGTCTGGAGGAAACGCCGTACGATGATATATATAGTAGTCTTAATCTTAATATATATATAGCGGTTCACCATCTGGCCGCTGGACGTGGGTTGGTCAAGAGCTGGACCGTTGTCTCTTGTTCCCTTCGAATGACAGGAAATAGAAAGGACTGCGCGGGAACAAATTTGGACGCAACGGTTCAAGCGACCCGAACTGCGTTAGCAAGCCAGTGATCAAGAGGAAGCGAGTGACCGGACAGAGTGGACCGCAATTCAAAATGGAGGAGACGGAGCGTGACTTGCAACCGGGAAGTGGCGGAACCACGAGGTCAGATTACTTGCCTCGCCGCACGGGGTTTTTAATTTTTACGTAAGGCGTCGTCGACGCCTCCTCACTTTTATATTAATTTTAATTTAAAATTAATTAATTTAATTTAATTAATTAAAAATTAATATTTAAATTTAAATAATTAAATTATTAAAAAATGGCATATAAATAAATATATTGTGTTATATTTGTGTAGAGTTTGTTCCACCGTATAATTACGGAATAATTGAAGCCATTTAATTAATGTATTAATGGTAATAATGGAGGGTTTTATGACCCGAGAAACGCATCACATAAAAGCGATTCAGCAGAGGTGAAGATAATTAAACAGCGGTTTAATAGTAATGAAAGAAAGGAGGGAGAAGAAAGAGAAAAAGCGAGGAGAGAAGAGAGAGAGGAGAAGAGAAAGAGAAGGAAAAAGAGAGAGAAGAAGGAAGGGAAGGACAAAGAGGGGAAAGAATGAAAGAAAGAGAGGGGTGGAGGAAGGAAAGGAGAGAGAGAGAAATGAATAGAAGAGATAAAGGACAGGAGGGAAGGAAAAGAAAGGAGATGAGAGGGAGATGGATGAAGGAAGGACAGTTAGGAGGAAGTGAACAAAAGAGACGGAAGAGGAGAGCGAGGAAAGGAAGGAAGGAAATAGGAAAAAGAAAGAGGGAGTGAGAGGAAGGAGGAAGGAGAACGAACAAAAGAGGAGAGAGAGATGAAGGAAGAGGAAGAAGAAGGAAGGAAATAGGGGAAATAAAGAGAGAGAGATGAAGGAAGGAAAGGAAGAGAGAGGATGAAGGAAGGAAAGAGAGAGAGAGAAGGAAGGAAGGAAGGAAGGAAGGAAAGCGAAGGAGGGAGGGGGAAAAAACGAGGAGAGAAGGGGAGAGTGAAAGAGAGGAAGGGAAAAAAAAGAGGGAAAGAAGATAGAAAGAAAAAGAGGTAATGGAGGAAGGAAGAGAGGAAAGACAGGGAGGGAGGAAATGGAAGGGGAAGAAGGAAAGGAGAGAAGAAGGAAGGAAGAGAAAGACAAAGAGGGGAGAGATAGATAGATAGATGGATAGATAGATAGCGATAGATAGGGATATGGAGGAAGGAAGCGAAGAGAGAGAGAAGAGAAAGAAAGAAAGAGGAAGAAAAAGGAACAGGAAAGAGGGAAAAGAAAGAGGAGGGCGAGATGAAGAGAAGACGAAGAATGTAAGAAGGATGAGGAAGGGAGAGAAAAGAAAAGAGTGAGACGAAGAGAAGAGAAGGAAGAATTTAAGATTATAGGATAAGCAAAAATGAGGAGAAAAGAGAGGGGAAGGAAGGCAGAGGAAGAAAGGGATAGAAGAAGATGAAGGGGAAAGAGAGAAAGAGGAAGGAAGGAGTGGAACGAAATGAAGAAAGAAAGAGGGAAAATGGAGAGAAAGACAGAGAGAAAGAGAAAAAAAGGGAAGGAGAAAGAAGGAAGAAAGAAGGAGAAGGCGAAAAAGAGAAAAGAGGAAGAAAAAGACAAGTGAAAGGAAAGAGAGAGGAGGAAGATAGAGAAAGAGAGAGAGGAAAGGAAAGAAAGAGGAAGGGATAAGATGATAGATAGATAGGATATAGATAGATAGTATGAGTAGATAGACAGACAGAGGAGAAAGAGAAAAAGAAGGGAGGGAAAGGAAGGAGAGAAGAAAGGAGGGAAAAGAAAGGAGAAGGAGATAAGGAAAGAAAATTGAGAAGAATAAAGTCAGAGAAATGAAGGAAGAGAGAAGAGAGAAGGGAAGGAGGGAAGGAAGGTAAGTGAAAGAAGGAAGAAGAAGTAAGGGAAGGAAGGAAAAAGAGAGGAAGGAGGATATGGAAAGCCCCTCTGCAAATGATAGAGGCAGCATGACCCATTCCCTTCCACCTCCTCTCTCTCTTTTTCCTCCTCCTCTCCCAGCCCCACGCTTCTATCCCTACTTTTCGGCTCCTCTTCCTTCTTCTCGGCCCACGGAAGGAAGGAAGGAAGGAAGGAAGGAAGAGGGAGAGGGTAGTGGAATATGGAAAGGAGGAGGAGGAGAGAGGAAGGTCTTGGGAGTCATTTGGGGGGAGAGAGATGGCGCTAAACTGGGAAGGCGGGAGAAGGAGGAAGAGGAGGGAAAGGAGGAATAGGAGGGGGAGAGAGAAAGAGAGAAAATTTTATAATCATCTTGGGAATTAATATTATATTTTTGGTTTTCCTTTGTATTTTTTTTTTTGGGGAGGAGAAAGAGGAAGAAGAAGGGGAAGAAGGGGAAGTGAGGAGAAGGAGAGAATGAGGAGGGAAGGTAGGATAAGAGGATCGGCTTCGAGGAGTATTTGAGAAAGAGAGATCTTATTCATCACTGCATTATCCCTCTTAGCATCCTGTCTCCCATTACCACCTGATATGGTCGCATCGATCCCCTTGCGCCGCATCGTTCCGTGCCGTCTGGGGGGAGAAAGAGGAAGAGAAGGGGGGGGGATCAGAAGGATGGGCAGTCTAATTTACTTTCCTGAAACCGCGACACTGAGAACCTTGGCGTGTCGTTGGGCGCGGCATCTTCATTCCTCCAATATGTCTATACCTTTCGTACTCTTCATCCCCCATCGCTACTCCTACGTCTTTCATACCCCTAGTTTCCGTATCCCCATCTTCCGTTCCACTTCCCCTTCCCGCAATATCCCATCCCGTAGTCCTCTTTCCTCCCATGCTCCTCCATCTGTCGCCTTCACTATACTGCAGGGCCTAGCTCGTTAGATCATACGTTGTCCCCATCTAGCGTCCATTTTCTTCCCGGTAATCTTCCTTCCTTCCACCTTCCTCCTACGTTTCCGTCCCAGCAGCTTCGTCCTCTGACTAAGCCGGCTTCTTTGTCCCTAACTGCCGCCTCGTGGCATATATTTGGGATTATCATGGCCGTAAGACCCGAGGGTCAGGCTTCCGTAAGCTCCCGCGGGGGTCTTCAGAAGCGGTAATCAAAGGATCCTCGTCTTCCTTGATCCGCAGTTGGATCTCACTCTACGCCCTTCCGACATTGCTCAGGGTCACTCTTTGTTGAATTTTCACTCGTGTATTTCGCTCCCTGCTCCACGTCTCATCTCCCTCTCGTCTCCTTTCCTCCCCCTATTCCTCCATTTCCCTCTAATTCTTCTTCCATATCTGGACCCTTTTTGCATGCCCTGTTGTCCACTGTCCTCCTTCCCTTACCGTTGGTCTCGTTCCTCCATCATCCCTTGATCACCGCTTCAAACCACCTCGTCATCCAAGATTTCCTACCCACTAACTCTTTCATTAGATACCATCTGTCGATCCTCCTCAGGAACCACACGCGTGGTTCTTAAGGGTTACTTTATGACTCCTCAGTGCCTCTCCTCCGTGTACCTTATCCCCTCGTTTCTTTTCCTCCCTTAACTCTCCCTTTCTTCCCCTTATTCATCCCCTTTCATTCCACTCTTCTCTTTTCATACCCTTACGCTCCCCTATCACCGACGCTTCTCATCATCTTCGTTTCATCACTTCTTTCTATTTCCCCTACTCCCTTCACCCCCTTCTCTATCCCTCTTTTTCTCCCCTACTATTTTCCGGATCACTCTCTACCTACCATCTTACTTTCATCCAATCATCCCTTCCTCCCATTCATCCCCTTCCTAATCCCTCTTTAATACCCTTAATTTTCCTTTACTTCCACTTCGGCTTCCGTTAAACTTCCTCTTTCGACGCCATGAGCGGACCAGGCGCCTTCGCGACGCTGGGCGCGAGCAGTTATCGACACGAGCCGCCGCCGTTCCATGGCGCCGTGCGGTCAGTGGGACCGAAATCAAGGGGATGCTTGACCGTGCAAGGGCTCCACCGCCGCCTGGAAAACGGAGGTGTCATCAAGGGAGCGCTTCGCATGATATACCTCCAGGACGCTCCTTGCCAGAAGGAAACGCAAGAAGCTAAGGACCGGCAAAGATGGCGGTCCGTTTCGGCGCGAAAGGCGACGGTACGGCGGGAGATGTACGGAGGAGGGAAGTTCCGTTCGGCCAATGACGGCCAGAGAGCCTCGGAACAAGAAAGCAGCGCAGAGGATTGCCTCTGCCGTTACGGGAGCAGTCAGCGCTGTCCCCGAGTGCGCAAAGGGAGCCAACGCGGCGCCAGAGAAGCCCTTTACGTAAAACCTGGAGTACACCGACGAGTGAAGGGACAGTGTTCAAGATCAGACGACAAGGAGGTCTCGACACCATCAGCGTCTCTGGGATCGTCAGGCCATGAGATGGACGAGCAATAAGAAGGGCGGTCAGGGACGTTACGCGATGTCACTGCCGCGCGGATGCATTCAGTTACGACGGTTTGGACTACGAAGACGCCGAGATAACCGGTGGTCTGAGGAAAAACTCTTTGACCGACGGCGAATGGCAGCGGGCGGGGCGTGACTTCAGCATTATCAAAGTGTCTAAGTGGAGGGCTTAAGGCGGACGGAAGGAACGCCGCGCCACGCCGCTCTTGCGCAAGCTGCGCCATCGCGAAGTCAGAGAAGCCAGGCCTGACGTGGACGCGGAGGGTCCTACTCGCCGCGCGGTTTCGAAGACGGCGGGCGTGCAACACACAGATGCAAGGGCTGAATGAGGAACCTGAATCCAGTGAGGAGGATACTTCTCTCCGGACAGTCGGCGCAGCGTTCTCGCAGGCCCCAACCACCACCGCTGGGGACCGCAATTTTAACGGGCGCAAGAAGACGCGTTCGCATGCAGAACCGCGGAGCAGTCGTTTGATAGCAGTGGCGGCATGCCCGCCAACGCACAGTCACAAAAGCGGGAGCGCCACCCGCGACGTGTAAAACACACAGCTGCGTTGGAAGCCGCCATTGGGTAGTCGGAAGTTAGTGCAGATATGGCGCCGGAGGGCAAGTGGTTTACAAGGGGAAACCCAGGTGAGGATACTCGTTCCCAAACCTGGTAGGTGAACGTGCCCATGCATGCGCAAATTGCGCTGTTCCGCCCATTCAATATAAGATATATTACTATTAATTAATTAATAACTGACCAGACAAATGCAGCCATATTTGCAAAAAGCCCAGTTCGTGACGCAGCGGCGGGAAAAAAGTGCCAATACGATCCTTGGTTGCATTTTTAAAAAGGCTCTTTAGCCTCAAATTGAAGGGAGCTGTCTTTGCGGTCGTTGGCAGAACAGGGTCAGTACAAGGGGGACAGAAATGGCTGGAGGGGGGGATACCCTTGTGAACGCCGGTCGACGTTATGTAATTTGGGGGTCGGAACAGTAATCTCATTTTGACCTGGGTTCTGGTTTGGTGAGACTTCTCGGGTTTCAGGTTGAGTTCGAGTTCTCCCACATCTCTCTCAGGTATACATGTCTAATTAAAGCGGAGTTTTAATTTGATTTAATAACAACTGCCTGCGGTCAGTGCTTTGACCAGCGAACTCCCATAAACTATGGCCATGATATATGGCCCCATAGATATATATATCTATATATATATACACAGTGGTACTCGGGATACGAAATACCAGGTTACGAAATTTTCGGGAGGTACGAGAAAAAAAATCCCAGTAGGAATCATTGTTCCGGGTGTTTTACGGAATGTTTTAGGGATACGAAGAAGAAAATTTTTGGTGCTTTTTTCGGCTTTTCGCACGAAACGGGCTTTTGCACCATTTAGCGCTATGGCAAGTTGGCTTACGAAGGCTTGGTTCGGGTTACGAATCGGGGCCGCGGAAACGAAAATAATTTCGGAACCCGAGAGGCACCATGTTTATGATATCTATATAGATATATATAATTAATTTAGTGTGGTAGTTGAGTATATAGATATATAATAGTCGATATTCATGATAAACAACTAATATATATTTAATTATATATTATTTTTTATGTGTTTGTTTGTTATACTATATATATATTTATTTATTATGAAAGTGTGAAATTGTGAAATAAATATTATAGATATATATTATTTATTGATATATGTATTAATAGGTGATGATATATATTATGCATACTAAAAGGATACATATCTATTATATGTCTATATATGGATATAATGAATTAGAAAATAAGATATATGAAGAGAATATAGAAGTATATGCTATGTATATAAGAAAGTGATATATATATATATAATATTTAGATTATATATTTTATTTATATATATATATATATTTAAATATTATATAATAAATATGTTATATCTTATTTTATTTATAATAATATTATATACTTACATTTACTTTATTAATATATATATATACACACACACATACATAATAAATATTTATACTATATAGATAGATAGATAGATAGATATAGCGGATATATCTTTTTTTCCCTCATCCCTCCTCGCTCCTTTCCTCAAATCGCTGTCCATTTGCTAGCTTTCTCTTATTATTATGTATGTTAAACATCAACAATCCTCGTCTACGTACGTTCTGCATGATGGTGCCCGCCTACACTTACGATGTGGACCGCGCTGAGGAGCAGCGCAGGCACCAGGAAACGATGCCCTACATCGATGACTCCCCTTCGTCTTCGCCGCACCTTGGCGCCAAAAGCCGGGGAAGCCGAGAGACCCAGTCCTCTGGATCCTTGGAGTCCTCCAAGTCGGTTAGTACCCCTCGAAACATATCTCTTTCTACCATGCAGGAATACAGAGAACGCTAGAGCCATGCAGGAATACATAGAACAGAGGTCGGCAACCCCCGGCCCCACGGAGGCGGCAGGACTGGCCCCAGCCTGGTCCTGCCGCCGATTGCTGCAGATGGCTTCCTCTAGCCCTGCATGCGTCTGCAGGGCCGCGCGGAGGGCTAAATAGGAGGAGTTTCTCCTCCTGGGGCTGGCCGGCCAATGGCTGCTGGCAGGGGGCGGGCTGTTGGAGCTCCAGCCTGCCCGCATTGGCCAATGAGCCTCAAGAGGAGGAGCTCCGCCTCTATTCCTCTATTCCTTGCCTCAAAGCCGTGGGCCGGGCGGGAGGGAGGCGGGGGTCCTCCTGCTCCCTCCTGGGCTCCCTGGGGGCCTTTCCTTCCCCACACCTCTCCTTCCGGAGGGAGGTCTTGCGGAGGAAGGGCCCCTAAGGTAGCCCAGGGCCTGGCGGGCCGGCGTCCTGGGCTCACTGGGAGTCTTTCCTCCGCCAAACCTCTCTCTCCGGAGGGAGGTTTGGCGGAGGAAGGGCCCCTGAGGGGAGGCCTCCAGCGCTGGCGCCCCCAGCCGTCTCTTTTGCCGGCCTCGGACGGGGCCTGGGGCCCCATCAGGGGCTGGCAAAGAGGGGACGCCACCTGCGCTGGCCCCGCCCCTGGAGGGTGGAAACTCCGCCCCCAGCATATGGCTCCGCCCCTGGAGGGTGGAAGCTCCGCCCCGGCACACAGCCCCACCCCCGGAGGGTGGAAGCTCCACCCTGCTTTGGCCCCCCAGTTGTCTGAGGGACAGCAACCTGGCCCCTGGCTCAAAAAGGTTGCCTACCCCTGACATAGAATAACAAGACGGAAGGGGTTACTAATGGTCCTATAGTCCAACCCACTTTCTACCATGCAGGAATACAGTGCTACCTCGGGTTACGAAATTAATTCGTTCCGCCATTCCGTTCGTAACCCGATAATTTCGCAACCCGAAAAGGCTTTCCGTTAGCGCTGGAAAGCCGCTAGCCGTGCTTTGCGTTTGAATTTCGCGCCGAAATAAATTTCGTAACCCGAAAAAAATATCGTAACCCGGAACAGTTTTTTCCAATCTAACTTTTTCGTATCCCGGAAATTTCGTAACGCGATCATTTCGTATCCCGGGGTACCACTGTACATGGAACCCTCTCTACCTTTTCCCTTTCTAGTGTGAAACAGACTTGGAGAAGGGTCTGGAGATGCGGAAGTGGGTCCTTTCAGGGATCCTGGCCAGCGAGGAGACCTACTTGGGACACCTTGAGGCCCTATTGCTGGTAATGGATGGATGGAGAGGGGGCGGATGATGGGTCTCAGCATCATCGCTACCGACGCCGACACTTGAACCCGCGCCTCCTTTCCTCCCTGCAGCCCATGAAGCCCCTGAAGGCGGCGTCCACCACGTCACAACCCGTCCTGACCAGTCAGCAGATAGAGACCATCTTCTTCAAGGTTCCGGAGCTCTACGAAATCCACAAGGACTTCTACGACGCGCTTTTGCCGCGCGTCCAACGCTGGAACCACCAGCAGAGGGTTGGGGACCTCTTCCAGAAACTGGTGAGGACCCTTGACCGCTGCCCTGGTCATCTGGCAGTCAGTCAATACCCCTTGGACATGTCCATTGCTTGCGTGGCCTCTCTAGGAATCTCCAGGTCCTCCAGAGCAACTCTATGGTCATATCTTCCCATAGAATAGCATTGAAGGGCCTACAAATGGCTATGGAAGTGTCCTCTCTAGGAATCTCTAGGTCCTTCAGAACAACTCTGTGGTCATATCTCCCTGTAGAATAACACTGGAGGACCTACAAATGCCTAGAGAAGTGTCTACTGCAACTCTATGGTCATCTTTAACTAAAAGTGGCACTGAAAGGCCTAGAGATTCCTAGAGAGGACGCTCTGCTAGGCCTTTGTAGCTCCTCCGGCGCAGTTTCACGCCGCGCTTTCGTGTTACAAAATGGCTGCCCATCTCTATCCTCTTCGTTATAACCTGCTATCATTCTATTTCTCCGTTCCTTTCTTCCTCTCATTCCTTCCTTTTGTCACCATTCCTTTTTCCAGGCCAGCCAGCTGGGGGTCTACCGCGCTTTCGTGGATAATTACGAAGTCGCCATGGAGACGGCGGAGAAGTGTTGCCAGGCCAACGCTCAGTTCGCCGAAATCTCCGAGGTAACGAGGGTTTAATTCAGGTTTGGCAAAACAATCCTCCCATTCCTCCGTGGGAGTTCTTCCTGCCTTGCTAACAACCTTCGCCACACAGTTTTCGCTCCTCGCGGTGCGTGGTTTTCAAAGAGGAGGGGGACAAAACCCCTCGAAATGTAAACCTTCCCTATTCAAATCCCAAACTCAGTTCCGATCGCGAATCCCAACAACTTCGGCGCTGTTTCTTCGGACCGCGGCACGCGCCGTACACCGCAAGCGAACTTTTATAGTCAAGTTAATGCTGGGACGTTTTATGTGCAAAGAAAAAAATCGCTTCTCACTCGCAAGTTAAAAGAGATAATCTGCGAAAATCACGGATTGGCGCAAAAATTACGAGAGAATTTTTCCCCTCCTTGCTAATTTACGGAGGAATTTTTAATCGGCCCCAATTATTGCTAAGCAATATTTAATCAATCCTAATCAATTAAATTAGGTTACAAAGCAAAATGGAGGGTGAACCCTGGCGCCGCAAAAACGGGTCGGCGCCAAAATTACGAGAGCTTTTTTTCGCCTCCTCACTAATTTACAGGGCATATTGAATCGATCCTAATTAATCAAATTAGGTTAGAAAGCAAAATCGAGGATGAGCGCCATAATTTTTTTTTCCAAACGGCGATCTTTGCGGATCAGCACAAAAATTATGAGTTTTTTTTTTGCTCCTCGCTAATTTACAGCGGAATTTTTAATCGGTCCTAATTATTTCTAAGCAGAATGGAGGGTGAGCCCTGGCACCAAAATTTTTAATTGGATTAAATTAATTAAATCTAAATTAAATAAATCCCCCGTTTTAATTGATTAATTAATCCTCGCGAGGATCGCGAGTCTTTCGCCAGAGGTATTGCACTTCCGACAATTGGGGATCTGCGCCGTGAAAAGTGGGAAATCATTTAAATTAATTAACACGTTATTTATTCAAATTAATTAATTAATTTGCTTATTATTTTTTCATTTTATCCCCGTTTTGTTTGTTTTCCACGTCCAGAATCTAAAAGCGCGGAGCAGCAAGGATTTGAAGGATCAGACGACGAAAAACTCGCTGGAAAGTAAGTATGTCGTCGTCGCCATTTTTGACACCGACGGAAGTCATAGCATTGCAGGAAATGTGCGTTTTTCATGCGTTTTCGACGTGGCTTTCTTCTATTTCCACGCAGCCCTCCTCTACAAGCCGGTGGACCGCGTCACACGCAGCACCCTCGTCCTCCATGTAAGTTGTGCTAAAATACGCAAACGCAAACCGCGGTTGGAAGCAAGGCATGATGGAAACTGTTGTTGTTGTGTTGTTGTTTCAACGACAACAACCGGGAGTAAACAAACACGGCATGTGTTTTAATCCTTCCTTCCCCTTTCTTTCTTCCTCCTTCCTCCTCCTCCCCTTCTTTATTCCTTCCTTCTCTTCTTCCTTCCATCTTTCCTTCTCCCCTTCCTTCTCTTCCTCCCTCCCTCCATTCTATCCCTTCTTTCTCTTCCTACCTCCTGCCTTCATTCCCCTCCTTCCTTATTCTTTCCTTCCTTTACCTTCCTTCTTTTGTCCTTCTTTCCTTTCCTCCCTCCTTCATTCTTTTCCTTCCTTCCTTTTCTTCCCTTCTCTTCCCTTCTATCCCTTCCCTTCCTTCCTTTTCCTTCCTTTCGCTTCTTTCTCCTTCCCTTCCTTTCCCTTCTTTCCTTCCTTTTCTTCCTCCTTTGTCCCCACTTCTTCATTCTCTCCCTTCCTTCTTCCCTTCCTTCTCTCCCTCCTTTCCTTTTCCTTCCTTTTGTCTCCTTCCCTCCCTTCTCCTTCCTTCTTTCCTTCCATCCTTCCCTACTTTCCTTCCTTTTTCCTCCCTACTTCATTCCCTCCGTTTCTTCCTCCCTTCCTCCCTTCTTCCCTCCCTTCCTTCCTTCCTTTTTCCCTCCCTCCCTCTCTGCTTTCCTTCTCTTCCTTCCTTCTGTCTCCTTCCCTCCTTCCTTCCTTCCTTCCCTCCCTCCCTCCTTTCCTTCATTATCCCTTCCTTCATCATCCTTCTCCCCTTCGGGCCTTCCCCCACTAACGTCCCTTTCGTCTTCCTCGCTTTCCTGTCCGTCTTTTCCTCCAGTTTTCCCTCCTTCATGTCATTCCGTTCCCATTCTTCTTTCCCTTTTCTGCCACTACTCCTGCGTTCCTCCCTCGTTCCTTTAGTCCCTCCCTCCTTTCTCTTCCTCAGTCCTTCCTTCCTTCCCCTTTCCCTCTTCCTCACTCCTTCATTGCTTTCTCTTCCTTTCCTTTCATTCCTGCCCTCCCTCCTCCCTCCCTCCCTCTTTTCCTTTGCTTCTCTTCCTTCCTCTCTTTCCTCTTTCCCGCCGCCTGTATTCCCGTCCTTCCTTTCCCACTCCGTCGCTTCCTTTCCTTTCTCCATCCTGCCCTTCCATCCCTCTATCATCCCTCCTTTCCTCGGTCACCTGTTATTTCCACTTCTCTTCTTCCTTCCTTCCTCCCTTATCCTTCCTTCTTCCATTTCACATTCCCTACTAAATCCTTCCTTTTTCCCTCCTATCCTTTCATCCCTCCTTTCTCTCCTCCCTCCCTCCTCTTTCCTTCCAGCCTTCCTTCCTTTCTTTCTCCCTCCCTTTCCCTCTCTGGCTTTCTTCTTCTTCCTCCTTCTTCTTTCCCTCCTTCCTTCCTTTTGCTTCTTCCCTCCCTCCTTCCTTCTTGCTCGCAATCACTTACCTTTCTCTTCTTCCAAGTCCTTCGGCCTCTCCCCTCTCTCTCCTTCGTCCTCCCCTTCCTTCTCTCTCCGTTCCCTTCTCCGCTTCTTTCCCGCCCCTTCTTCCGTCTACCTTCCTGCCTTCCTTCCTTCACTCCCTCCTTCACACCCTCCTCCCTTCTTTCCTTTCCCTCCCTCCCTTCCCTACTTCCTTCTTTGCATCCCTCTCTCCCTTCCTTCTTTCCTCCGTCACTTCCTTCTCTTCTTCCTTCCCTCTCCCTCTCTCTCTCCTTCCTTCCCTCCCTCCCTTCTCTTCTTCCCTCCTTCCATCCTCTTCCTAGGACCTCCTGAAGCACACTCCTTCCTCCCACCCGGACTTCCTGCTCCTCCAGGACGCTCTCCGCATTTCCCAGAACTTCCTCTCCAGCATCAATGAGGAAATCACACCAAGAAGGCAGTCCATGACCGTCCAGAAGGGAGAGGTCAGGACTCGAACCCGGGACACTCCATCGATATTGTTATTATTAAAGGGTTGCAAATAAATGCAAATATTTTACGGCTGATATTTTTTTTGCAAATAGGCAGTAATTATATACATACACACACACACACACTAAATTATGTGTGTGTGTGTGTGTATATATATAATTTATTTTATAATAATATGCAAATAAATATAAAAATATGTAAATAATACATAATTTTATTATATAATATAATATATATGTATTATTTACATATTTATATATTTATTTTCATATTATTATAAATTATATATATATATTATTTATACTTTTGTATTTACTTGCAGTATATATTTATTGCATAGATAAATATAAAATATATAAATAATACACATATATATATATTATTGGCTATATAAGTATAGTATTTATTGCAACTATATATTATAAAATACTAAATACTATATATTTATATATTATTTATATATTTTATATTAATTTACAATAGATGTATATAGATTATAAATATATGTGGCCAGCGCCACCGCGACGTTTGTTGTACAACCCCGCTAATGCGTTGGATGGAGCCGCCATTGGCGTCCGAAAGTTAGTCAGATTTATGGAAGAACGGGAGGGCAGTGTTTTACAAGGGGACCCACGGTGAGGAGGACTTACTTCGTTCCCAACAACAAACCGGTAGGAACGCTGCCCATGCATGCGCAAATTGCGCTGTTCCGCCATCAATATAATGATACTAATTACTATTATTATGAATAAACTGACCCGACCAATCGCACGGCCTATTCTGCAAAAGCCAGTTTCTGTGACGCAGTCGGCGGAGAAAAAGGCCCAATACGATCCTTGGTTGATTTAAAAAAGTTTTAAGCTTCCAATTGCAGGGGAGCTTGTCTTTGCGGTCAGTTGCGCCGTAGTGGTCAGTACACGTCGGACAGAAGGCATGGAAGGGGGATGACCCTTGTGAACCCGGTCAGAACCCCGTTTGTATTTGGGTCGGCACACAGTAATCTCTTTTGGACCCTGTTCTGGTTTGGTGAGATTTCTTTCTCGGGTTTCATGGTTTGGAGTTCGAGTTCTCCCAATCTCCTCTCAGGTATCGCACCTGTCTTCTCATTACCCAGCGGAGTTTTAATTTGATTTAATTAAATTCAAACCCTGCGGGTCAGTGCCGTGACCAGACACTCCCATAACACTATGGCCAATATATGGCCCCATATCTATCTATATATATCTATATATATTTACACCAGTGCGTACATCGGGATCCGAAATTCCCCAGGTACGAAATTTCGGGATACGAAAAAATCCCATAGGAAATCATTGTTCCGGGTTTACGACGTTTTTTCCGGGATACGAAGAACAATTTTTGGTTGCTTTTTTCGGCTTTTTCGCACCGAAAACAAAAACGCGCTGGGCCCCATTAGCCGGCCTATGGGCAATTCGGCTACGAAGCTGGCGGTTACGAAAGCGGGCCCGCGGAACGACAGGACGCAGGGCGGAACCCGGAGGCACCACTGTCGAATAGATATGAGATCTAAGACATGAGATGAGGGTTTAGGGATAGAGATTGAATATAAGAGAGTAATGAGAGAACACAGAATATAATTTATTAGGCGATTCTAGTATTACATGTGGTGGTGTAGCTATATATAGCGAGTATTAGCTTGATTTATAAGTTGCTGTAAATTACAATACAACGTTCTAATATCTATTTTATTGATTATATGTTATATATATATAGCTATAATGATATACAAATAAGCTAATTTATATTTATCTTATATATAAATTATTTTATGTCTATGTATAGGAAGGCATATGAGAGGAGATTAGAGAGAGAGACGATGGAGAGTTGAGAGGGGAGGGAGATACAGGAGAGATGAAAGAGGAGAGGAAGAAAGAGGGGGATATCTATGTAGTGGGATATCTATTATTAATGGACATACGTGATGAATCTATAGAGATTGCCACACAAAAGACATGAATACATAGTTATACGAGATAGAGAGCTAGGATAGATAGATATAGACTATATCTTTATTTTCCCTCATCCCTCCTTCGCTTCATCCCCCTTCCTCAATCGCTGTTCCATTGCTCGTATTTCTTTCTTATTTAGAATTACATCAACATATCATCGTCTACAGAGTCTCCTTCGGCTGGGTGGGGGGCCTGAGGTGCCCGCTACACTTCCGCTGTGGACCGCGCCGAGGAGCAGCGCAGGCAACCCGGGAAACGATGTCCCTAAATCGATGTAGCACTCCCCTTCGTACTTCGCCGCCCCTGTGGCGCCCAACGCCGGGGGAAGCGCGCGAGCCCCAGCTCCTCTGGAATCCTTGGGAGTCGCTCAAGGTCGGTTAGTAAACACCCCTCGAAACATATCTTTTTCTACATCTCTTTCTACCATGCAGGAATACAGAGGAACGCTAGAGCCAGCCGGAATACATAGAACAGAAGGTCGCGCAACCCCCGGCCCACGGGCCTAATCCGGCCCACGGAGGCGTCAGGACTGGAACCAGCCTGGTCCCTGCCGCCGATTTGCTGCAGATGGCGTTCCTCTAGCCGCTGCATGCCCGGGCAGTGGCCGCGCGGAGTAGGCTAAATAGGAGGAGTTTCTCCGCCTGGGGCTGGCGGCCAATGGGCTGCTGGCAGGGGGGGGGGGGCGGGGGCGGGTGTTTGGAAGCTCCAGCCTGCCCGCATTGGCCATGAGGAGCCTCAAGAGGGGGAAGGAGCTCGCCTCTATTCCTCTATTCCTTGGCCTCAAAGCCGTGGGCCGGGCGGGAGGGAGGCGGGGGGGTTCCTCCTGCTCCCTCCTGGGCTCCCTGGGGGCCTTTCCTTCCACACAAACCGTCTCCTTCCGGAGGGAGGGTCTGTAGCGGGGGGGGGGGGGGGGGGGAGGAAGGGCCCGCTAAGGTAGCCCAGGGCCTGGCGGGCCGGCGTCCTGGGCCTCACTGGGAGTCTTTTCCTCCGCCAAACCTCTCGCGCCGGAGGGAGGTTTGGGGGGGGGGCGGAGGAGGGGAGGGAGGGCCCTGAGGGGAGGCCTCCCCAGCGCGGGCGCCCCCCAGCCGTCTCTTTTGCCGGCCTCGGACGGGGCCTGGGGCCCCATCAGGGCTGGCAAAGAGGGGACGCCCACCTGCGTGGCCCCCCGCCCATGGAGGGTGGAAACTCCGCCCCCAAGCTATGTGCTCCGCCCCTGGAGGGTGGAAGCCTCCGTCCCCGGCACACAAGCCCCACCCCCGGAGGGTGGAAGCTCCACCTGCTTTGGCCCCCCAGTTGTCTGAGGGACAAGCAACCTGGCCCTGGCCTCAAAAAGGTTGGCCTACCCCGACATTAGAAAAACAGACGGAAGGGGTTACTAATGGTCCTATATAGTCCAACCCACTTTCTACCAGCAGGAATACAGTGCTACCTGGGTTACGAAGTAATTCGTTCCGCCATTCCGTTCGTAACCCGATAATTTCGCAACCCGAAAAGGCTTTCCGTTAGCGCGAGGAAAGCCGCTAGCCGTGCCTTTGCTTGAAGTTTCGCGCCGAATAATAAATTTCTAAACCCGAAAAAAAACTATCGTAACCGGAACAGTTTTTTTCCAATCTAACTTTTCGTATCGGAAAATTTCGTAACGTGATCATTCATTATCCCGTCACGGGGTACCACTGTACATGGAACCCTCTCCTACCTTTCCCTTTTAGTGTGAAACGACTTGGAGAAGGGTCTGGAGATGCGGAAGTGGGTCCTTTCAGGATCCTGGCCAGCGAGGAGACCTACTTGGGACACCTTGAGGCCCTATTGCTGGTAATGGATGGATGGAGAGGGGGCGGATCGATGGGGTCTCAGCATCATCGCTACCGACGCCGACACTTGAACCCGCGCCTTCCTTTCCTCCCTGCAGCCCATGAAGCCCCTGGAAGGCGGCGGTCCACCACGTCACAACCCGTCCTGACGCAGTCAGCGATAGAGACCATCTTCTTAAGGGTTCCAGGAGCTCTACGAAATCCACAAGGACTTCTCACGACGCGCTTTTGCCGCGCGTCCAACGCTGGAACCACCAGCAGAGGGTTGGGGACCTCTTCCGAAGAAAACTGGTGAGGACCCTTGACCGCTGCCCTGGTCATCTGGCAGTCAGTCAATCACCCTTGGACCTGTCCATTGCTTGCGTGGCCTCTCTAGGGCATCTCCAGGTCTCCAGAGCAACTCGATGGTCATATCTTCCCATAGAATAGCATTGAAGGGCCTACAAATGGCATGGAAGTGTCCTCTCTAGGATATCTAGGTCCTTCAGAACAACTCTGTGGTCATATCTCCCTGTAGAATAACACTGGCAGGGCAGAAAAATGACAGAGAACCGACTAGAGAAGTGTAGACGGAATAAGCTATGGCGAGTTAAACGAAAAGTGGCACGGAAAAATGGAGAGGAGAAATGGCATACGAGCCGATTGCTTTTTGTTTAGATCTCAGGCGAACGCTTTTAAAGAGCGAGTGTGTTGAAAAAGCGAGGAACGCAGTTAACCGAGCGAGAACCGGTGCGAGATAATGTAGGTAGCTTCGGTCGGAACCGTTAATCCTGCGTCCTTACTTTTCCCTTATTTTTCAACAGGCCAGCCAGAGCTGTGGGGTCTTACCGGGCTTTCGTGGATAATTACGAATCGCCTGGAGACGCGAGACGTGTGCCGGCCAACGCTCATTCGCCGAATCTCCGAGGTAACGAGGGTGTTTAATTCAGTTGGCAAACAAACTCCCATTTTCCCCCGGGGAGTTCTTCTGCCCTCGTAAAAACCTCTTCGCACACAGAGTTTTCGCTCCCTCGCGGTGCGTGGTTTTCAAAGAGGAGGGGGGACAAAAACCCCTCGAAATGTAAACCTTCCCTATTCAAATCCCAAACTCAGTTCCGATCGCGAATCCCAACAACTTTGGCGCTTGCTTTCTTCGGACCGCGGCACGCGCCGTACACCGCAAGGCGGAATTTTATAGTCAAGTTAATGCTGGGACGTTTTATGTGCAAAGAAAAAAAATCGCTTCTCACTCGCCAAGTTAAAAGAGATAATCTGGCGAAAAGTCACGGATTGGCGCAAAATTGACGAGAGAATTTTTCCCCTCCTTGCTAATTATACGGAGGAATTTTTAAATCGGCCCCAATTATTGCTAAGCAATATTTAATCAATCCTAATCAATTAAGATGGTTACAAAGCAAAATGGAGGGTGAACCCTGGGCGCCAAAAACGGGTCGGCGCCAAAAAGACGAGAGCTTTTTTTTTTCGCTCCTCCTAATTTACAGGGCTATTGGAATCGATCCTAATAATCAAATTAGGTTAGAAAGCAAAATCGAGGATGAGCGCCATGAATTTTTTTTTTCCAAACGGCGATCTTTGCGGTCGCACAAAAAATTATGAGTTTTTTTTTTTGTGCTCCTCGCCTAATTTACAGCGGAATTTTTATGTCGTCCTAATATTTCTACAGAGAATGGAGGGTGAGCCCTGGCACCAAAAATTTTTAATTGGATTAATTAATAAATCTAAATTAATAGAAATCCCAGTAATGTGATTAGTAAGACCTCGCGAGGGATCGCGAGTCTTTCGCCAGAGGGTGTTGCACTTCCGGACAAGGGGGATCTGCGGCCGTGAAAAGTGGGAAATCATTTAAAAATAACACGTTATTATTCAAATTAATTAATTAATTTGTGCTTATTATTTTTTCATTTTATCCCGTTTTTGTTTGTTTTCCGACCCAGAAATCGAAAAGCGCGGAGCAGCAAGGATTTGAAGGATCAGACGACGAAAAACTCGCTGCGGAAAGTAAGTATGTGTCGTCGCCATTTTGGACACCGAGGAAGTCATAGCAGGCAGGAATGTGCGTTTTCATGCGTTTTCGACGTGGCTTTCTTCTATTTCCACGCAGCCGACAAGCCGGTGGACCGGCAAGTAGCACTACGCGCATCGCCAAGGAGGGTGTGAAAAAAGCAAACGCAAAACCGCGGTGGGGGAAGCAAGGCGGAGGGAAACGGGGTGGGTGGGGGGGGGGGGGAAACGACAAAAAACGTGTGATGGGAAAAAAAAAAAGGACATGTGGGGGGATAGCCGGCAGGACGGCACCGGAGAGGGCGGACGAAGGACAGGCAGAAGCAAAACCGGCCGGGAGGATCGATAGGGTAGAGGGGGCAGTGCACACGAGGGGTACGCGAGCCCAAAAAACGGAAGTGAGCAGCTATCACTCACGCCAGCAGGGTCGAGAACTGTAGGGCGCGTGCCTACCGCCCTTCGCTGCCGGAAGGCCACGCCGTCGGAGGTCGGGCATTCCGGGACCGGCCGGAGGTGGGCCTGGGGCGGGACGACCAGAAAGGGGGAAGTAGCGCGGGGAAGGAGGAAGGGGTGAGGAGGCAAGGTAGTGGCCAGGCAGCCTAGGACTACATGGCAGGCAGGGCGGAGAATGGGCATGGAGCTGCGGGCGAAGGAAAGGAAGTGCAAGGCGTGAAGGCAGGGGGGGACGACGGGGGCACCAATGCGGAAGGCGAGACGTGCCCGGAGGACGGGACGGGAGCGCACGCCGTCGCAGGGGGCAGGGGAAAGGGGGGCGAGTCACGAAAGGAGCCAGACCAACACAGGCCGGGTCGTGCCGGGGACAGACGGCTACTTACGCGACGGGCCTGGGGCACGGGGGACTGCCCGACGGCAGGCACGCAGGGGGCGGCACCCAAGAACAGGCCGAAGCGGTCCGGCACGCAGGCAGGAGGAGGGTGGCTCCGCAAGCCCAGGTAGTAGGCTCGCGTGCGGGGCTCCGGCGCGTCTCAGGCTGTGCCCGGGCGGCGGGGGCGGCCGGGCACCGCAGTGTGGGTTGGTGGGGGGGCCCCGTCTGGCCTTCGGCGGGGGGGTGTTCCCGGGGGGCCGCCCCGCCCCGCCCGCCCCGCCCGACCGACGCCGGGTCCTGGCATGGCGCTCCGGCGGCCGGCACATTCCGGGCCGGCCGCGGCGGCCGGCCCCCACCACTTGACGAAGGGCCGGGCGGCCGGCGCGTGCAGTGCGTGGCTCGCCAGGGCCGCCGGGCCTGCCGGTCTCCGGATGGCGGGCCCGGGCGGCCACGGCGGCTCGGCGGGCTCGCCGCGGGCCGTGGGAGGCCCTGCCCGCCGGCGGCTGCCGCGGCCCGCAGTGCCGGCGGCCGCCGGGCCCGCCGGATCGCCCGCTCGGAGGGCGTCCGGGCCTGGGGCCGGCCGCCCTCCCGCCCTCCGGCGGTCCTGGGCGGCGCGCCGGCCGGCGCGGCCGCGGCCGCCCGGCCCGGGCCTCCGGCCCGGTCGGGCCACGCCTGCCGGCCGGGCCGCCACTCGGCGGCAGCCCGGAGCCCGCCGTGCCGCGGGCACTGGCAGGCGCGGCTGTCGGCCGGCCGCCCCCTCCGCCGGCGCGGCCCGGCCGGCCGTCCGGCCGGCCGGCCAGCCGGTCGCGCGCCCTCCCTCTCGAGGGCCGGGCCGGCGCGTCCGCCCGCCCGGGCCGGCTGGCCTGCGGGGCGCCGGCCGCCGCCGGCTGGCCCGTTTGCCGGTCCCGCCGCCGGCGCGGGCGCCAGCACGGCCGGTCGCGGCGGCCAGCGGACCGGCCCGCGCGGCCTGCCGGCCGCCCTGCCGGCGCGGGCCGGGCCCGGCCGGCGGTCCCGTCCCCGGGCCGTCCGACCGACCTGGGCCGGCTGCCTGCACGACCGCCGGCTACACCCGCCGCCCGGCTGGCCTGGCCCTCGCCCGCCAGCCTTACGGCCGCGGGGCAGCCCGCCGCCGGCCGGCGGGCCTCCGGCCGCCGGCGCGTTGCAGGCCCGCGCCTCGCGCGCGCCGTCCGCCCGCCGTCCCTCCGCGGCGTCCCTCCGGCCTAGCCTCGTCGAGGACCCGCTGAAGCACCACGCCGTCCGCCCACCGGACGTCGCGCCGCCAGGACGCGCGCCCGCAGGGCCCAGAACGTCCTCGCCAGCAGCAATGAGGAAAGCAACACCTAAAAGGCCAGGCATTAGGACGGCCAGAAGGGAGAGGCAGGACGCGCCACCCGGACATCGCCAGCGGAGGGGAGGAGGAACGGGGGGCAAAAAAGGCCAAGGAGGCCGCGCGCCGAGGGGGGGGGGCAAAGAGGCAAGGAAGTAGAGGACTAGACACACTACACACACACTGAACAGGCGGGGGGGCGGGGGGGGAGGAGATATAGGGACGGGGGGAAGACAGAGGCCACAGACAGAGAACACAGAGGGGAAAGTAAGACAGAAGGGGAGGAGATACGAGAAGCGCGAGGGGAGGGACAGGAGGGAGAGTGAGGGTCACGAGAGGAGAAAGGAGACGCGAGAAGTAGGGCAGGGGGGTAGGATCGGGCAGGTAGCGAGGCGAGGGCGATAGAGAATATAGAAACGAGTAGAAAGTCCGCACAGTAGATATCTATGAGGGGCCGATAGACGGAGAGGAGTGAGGGCAACGCGAGCGGAGAAAAAGCCGACAGACGATGATCGGGAGATAGGAGGGAGCGACGGGGAGCTGCAAGGACCAAGATAGGAGGAGAGAGAGCATGATAAAAGCCGAGGTAGTGTATTGATAGTGATGTGGATTTGCAATTCGATATAGATAGCTATTATATAGGTCTATCGAGTTGATCGAGATCGATAGAGATATATCTATAATATTATATGATTCTATGTAGATAGTATTTATATTGCTATTTATTTGCTAAATCGATAATTATACATATATAGATAGTATATGTTTGATCTGTGCAATCTCTCTAGCTATCTATCTAGCTATCTATAATATTACTTTATTGGCAATATATACATTTATCTACATATAAATAATAATATATATATAATATTCTATATATACTATATATATAAGGCTATATAAACGTATAATATATTTTATATTAGCCATTAAAAATAATATATATCTATCTTATATTAATGTATATTTTATCTTCTATATATATATATATGTGTGTGTGTTAAACCTATTTGCCAAAAATGCTTTTTAATTTGTATCGTTGTTATTATAATTTTACTACTATTTTTAATTAATGTCCAATTAACAAAGAATCGCCAGTGAGAAAGACCGCTATCATGGTGGAGCTGGTGGAAGGCGCCCGGGAAACTGCGCCACGGTCTTCCTCTTCACAGACCTCTTCCTGCGGCAAAACTCAAGACGCAGAAGATTCGCGGGGTGCGGGAAAATGGCCAACCGTCCGGGGCATCCCTGGTCCCCTTCAGGAGCGATGTGGCTTTTGAACTCTACAACGCCTCCTCCCCCTTCGTATCAGAAGCAGATGTTTCACTTACGACACGATTCCATCATCCCTTCAATAAATCAGATGTCACTTAGGACTCAACTCCCAGCAATCACCCTCATCCCATCCCCTTGCAAACTCAGGTCATAACCCAAGGGGATCCTGGGAGCTGCTGTTTGGACTACATCTCCTATCATGCTGCGAATTGGCGGTTCTATTGAAGGGAGGATGTAGTAGTTGTATCCCCAGTAACTCAGCAGCTTGTCCTTTAGATCTATAGCTCTACAGTGAGTACCGGGATAGAATTACCCAGGTTAAGAATTTTTCGCGGTCCGAATAAATCCCATTAGTGATTATTGTTTTGGGTTCGAAGGGTTTTTCGGGTTACGAAAAAACCGCGGCGCTTATTTCGCCACCGGGAGGGCAGCAGAGAGCTATTTTTGTCCATTAGCGCCTATGGACTTCGGGCTTACGAAGGTATTTCGGGGGTACGAAATAAACCGCGGAACGATCCAATTAATTTCGTAACCCCGGGTACCA
>NC_056528.1:29710430-29776122 GCF_019175285.1 Sceloporus undulatus
TATACATATAGATATATCTGTGGACTACACTTCCCATCATGCTAAGTAAATGGGGCTGTAGCCAAAGGTGATGCTGAGAGTTGTAGTCTCATTAACCTCTGCAGATGTCCTTAGATGTATATACTGTATATGGACTACAGCTAAAATTATGCTGATTAAATGGGGTTTAAGCTCAGCAGCCGTCCTTGGACTACAAATCCCATAATGCCAAGCAAATGTAGTAATGGCCAAGGGAATGCTGGGAGTTGTAGTCACAGACACTTCACCAGATGTCTGTAGTTGTCGCTTCGGACTGCAACTCCCATCACTCCCATTAAAGCAAGCTTCATAACCAATTTAATGGGGTTATAGCCAAGAGGATGCTGGGAGTGGCGGCCATTTTGCGAAATTTCCGTAAACTGTGCCATATGGTAGCACGTACGGGAACGACGGGAGCCACATTGTAACCCTGTTCTTACTCCCTCTTAGTAAGGCCCAGCAGTATGACTGCAAGTGGTACATCCCGCTCTCGGACCTCAGCTTCCAAATGGTGGATGATGCAGATGCGGCGCCGAACATCCCGCTGGTGGCAGATGAGGAGCTGGACGCCATGAAGGTCAAGATCTCCCAGCTCAAGAGCGACGTCCAGCGTGAAAAGGTAAGCGGCGACTGATGGAGGCGTGAAAGCGGTGCCGTACTGCGCAGACGCGGTTTTAACGTTGGCGTTTCCCGCGCAGAAGGCGAACAAAGGGAGCAGGAACACAGAGCGGCTGAAGAAGAAGCTCTCTGAACAGGAGTCACTGCTCCTCTTGATGTCGCCCAACATGGCGTTCCGTGTCTGCAACCGCAACGGGAAGGTGAGCGCAGCGCGGAAACAGCGAATACGAAATTATGACTTATTATTGTTATTAATATTATTATATTAATAATAATATATTATGATCAATCGTGAGGAAATGGCGAGTGAGTAATAATATTAATTATGTTGTTATTATTAATTGTAAAGGAAATTGATTAATTAATTATATGTGTGTGTGTGTGTGTATAATTTAATGAATTATACATATGATATAATATTAAAATTTATATATATATATATATATATATGCACACACACACATACAGACATACACATATTATATAATTAATATTATATATATTTTCTTTGATTAATAATAGAAATATTAAATATATATTATATAATTTACATATATTTATAGATATATTATTTAATTATATAATATGATATTATATTAATTATTTGCATTTAATGATGTAATATTATATATTATATAATATATAGTTTAATGATATAATATTATATTATTATTATTTTTATTATTATTAAACTTTATTTATATAGCGCTGTAAATTTACACAGCACTGTACATAAAATCTAATGATACGTATTATATTTAATTATTTAATATTCAAAACATTATTATATAATATATTATATTTAATAATATCTATTTAATGACATATAAAATATTTAATTTTTAATATTAAAATATTACATATATTACATATTAAATATATTTTAATGTATAATATTATATATGATTATATATTAAAGTGCGTCCTCGCCTTACATGGGGATCTGTTCCAGATCCCGCCGCGTAAGGCAAATTCCGGCTATGCTTGAGCCCCATTGTTTCCAATGGGGCTCGTGCACGGAGGCCGCGGCGACACGGCGGCGCGCGGGGCGCAATGGGCGCCCGCGCCCGTTCAATTGAATGGGACACGCCATCTCGCCCCGCGCGTGCCCCATGGCTTGAGGGCGTATGCTCAAGCCGCATATGGCGCGCCCGCGTATGGCGCGGGTGCACTGTAATTGTATATATTTAATTGAATTGTATATATTTAATTGAATTAAATGAATATATTTAACAAACATCGTTAATACAATTCGTTTTTCCAGAGCTACACCTTCCTCATTTCATCGGATTATGAACGCGCAGAATGGCGGGAGATAATCCGCGAGCAACAGAAAAAATGTACGTAATTAATCCGGGGATTAAATGGGAGGAGGGTGCCATCACCATTAAAGTTCGGACTATGAACCCGGAGCGGATTTGTGAATTCGCTCTCGCTTCCAGGCTTCAAGAGCTTCTCCTTGACGTCTGTCGAGCTCCAGATGTTGACCAACTCCTGCGTCAAGCTCCAAACTGTCCACCATATTCCCCTGACCATCAACAAAGAAGGTGAGGACCGGTCACTTCTGGTCACTCGTGTCCACTCTACTCCGGACACACGTTCCTTCTGACCAAAGAAGAATAGAGAGTTGTTTCCTTTAATCGTATTGGCCTTTTTTGAAGCCGCATCGCGATTTTGGCGCATGCATCGGGCGCCACGCGTAACGTTTATGTGGGTTTTTTTTCCTTCTCTCGGATGCAGATGACGAATCTCCCGGACTCTACGGTTTCCTGAATGTCATCGTCCATTCCGCTTCCGGGTTCAAGCAAAGCTCAAGTGAGTTTACGTTTTGCCCAGTTAACACGGATTACCTGTAATCGAGGCGGCGGAGGCCCCCATTTCGGGTTCGGCTCCCCGAAATGAGCTGATTCTGTATTGGATGTTTTAAATTAAATTAAAGTTAGATTTAAATTTAAATTAATTTAATTTTAATTTTTAAAATATAAAATAAATTTGATTTAATTTATTTAACTTACATAAAATTTTAATTTAATTTTAATTTATTTAAATTAAATTTCGATTTAACAATTTAATTTAAAATTTTTATTTTTTTATTTTATTTTTATTTATTTAATTTTAACTTTAATGTTATTTCAGTTTTATTTTATTTAATTTTGTTTATTTAATTTTAATTTTAACCCATTTACATTTATTTACATTATATTTATTTTTATTTATTTTAATTTAAATTAATTTTTATTTTTTATCTTAAATTATATTTTAATTTAATTTAATTAATTAATTTAATTTCATAAATTTTAAATTTAATTTAATTTAATTTAAATTAAATTTTAATGTATTCAATTTAATTTAATTTATATATTTTTAGACCTCTACTGCACCTTAGAAGTCGATTCTTTTGGGTATTTCGTAAACAAGGCGAAGACGCGTGTTTACCGCGACACTACTGAGCCCAACTGGAACGAGGTAAATCCGAAATCTTTCGATTCCTTGTTCAGATAATAAGAGAAATCGCACCTAAATTTGCAAATATTCCAAAATACGCCATTTCCAAGCGAATTCCCAGGAAAATTTGGGGAGAAATTTTGAAACTTTACCCAAAATTTCAAAAAAATTTCAGGAATTTGAAATCGAATTGGAAGGGTCTCAGACGCTGCGGATCCTTTGCTACGGAAAATGCTACAACAAAACGAAGCTCCAAAAAGAAGATGGGGAGACCGCCGACCGCATTATGGGAAAAGGACAAATCCAGGTGCGTTTTCGTTCTCTAAAAAAATTAAATCAATTTGATCGAAAATCACCTAATTCATTTTTCAGAAGCGGCAATTCCACGCAAAAAAGACCCTCCTGACGCTTTGCGCGATGGCGGACATCAATTTTGCAAAGTCTACTTCTTCTAACTGTTCTTTCCCTTCTTCCTCATCTGCCATTTTTAATCGACTTTAATTGATCTTAGTTACTTTTTTAATTGATAAAGTTATTCTTAATTGATTTGCAGTTGGACCCGCAAACGTTGCAAGACAAGGACTGGCAGCGAACGGTCATCTTGATGAACGGAGTGAGTAATGCATTTTTTATCGTGGCGTCACACTGTTTTTGCACATTTCTTTCAGGGAGGTTGCTCTAGTATTCCCAGTATTCCCAATATCCCCAGCTCTGACTGGCAGCCTCTATACTGGGAAGCGTTGAGTCCGACCTGTCACCCATTCACACCAGTACAGTGGTACCCCGGGATACGAATGCGCCGGGTTACGAATTTTTCGGGATACGAAAAAATCCCATAGGGATTTATTGCTTCGGCTTACGAAGGTTTCTTCGGGTTACGAAAAAACCGCGGCGCTATTTTCCGCCACCGGAGGGCAGCAGAGAGCTATTTTTCCATTAGCGCCTATGGGAATTCGGCTTACGAAGGTATTTCGGGTTACGAAATTAACCGCGGAACGAATTAATTTCGTAACCCGGGGTACCACTGTATTTCCAGCTCAGTCCAGCAGCCTCTATACTGGGACGAGTCCAATTCATAACCCATTCATACCAGTATTCCCAGTTGTGACCAACACCATCTATACTGGGAAGGTTTAAATCTAATCTGTAATCCATTGATACCAGTATTCCCAGTGGTGCCCAGCAGCCTCTATACTGGGAAGAGTCCAATCTGGGGTCCATCAATACCAGTATTCCCAGCTCCAACTTGGAGCTTCTATACTGGGAAGCTTTGACTCCCAATGTGTAGTGCATCAAAACCAGTGTTCCCAGTTGTGACCAGCAGACTCTATACTTGGAAGCTTTGAGTCCAACCTGTAGTCCATCCATACCAGTATTCCCAGCTCTGACCGGCCACCTCTATACTGGGATGTTATCCAAAATGTCTTCCAGGTCGAAGTGAAACTGTCAGTCAAGTTCACAAGCCGCGAATTCAGCCTGAAGCGGATGCCGTCACGGAAACAGACGGGCGTTTTCGGCGTCAAGATCGCGGTAGTCACCAAGTGAGTAAAAGCAGGATCCAGATGCGACGTACAGTCCCCCATTTTTAATATCAAAATGTGTCTGAAATCTGTAAAGAAACCGAATTGATAGATTAATGAATTATCGAAAATAATAACGATAGCGGGGATGGCTGAAGGGATTAATACCCGCGATTCGAACTCCCCTTGTTTCCTCCGCAGGCGGGAGCGCTCGAAAATACCGTACATCGTCCGCCAGTGCGTCGAGGAGATCGAGCGCCGTGGCATGGAAGAAGTCGGCATTTACCGCGTCTCTGGCGTGGCGACCGACATCCAAGCCCTGAAGGCCGCCTTTGACGTCAGTGAGTCACTCTCTCTCAGCCTCAGGAGAACTTTCCCTTTCTGTGAATATTTGTTTAAAGTAAATCAAATAAGTAAATAAAAAAATTAAATGAATCAAATAAGGAAATCGAAAAAATTAAGTAAATCAAGTAAGCAAATAAAAAAAATTAAGTAAATCAAATTAAGTAAAACAAATAAGGAAGTAAAAAAAGTTAAGTTAATTAATGAAGTAAACTGAAAAAATTGAGCAAATCAAGTAAGTAAATAAAAAAATTAGGTAAATCAAATAAGTAAATCGAAAAAATTTGATTTACTTAAATGACATTGAAAAAAAATAAATCAAATAAGTAAATCAAAAAAATTAAATGAATCAAATTAATAAATTGAAAAATTAAGTAAATTAAATAAATTGAAACAAATTAAGTAAATCAAATAAGTAAATAAAAAATATTGAGTAAATCAAATACAGGATTTCCTGCTCAAGAGAATCCCTGAACAGTCTCAAAACCTAATTAAAATTCTCATTAATTGCCTCTTCCTCACAGACAATAAGGACGTCTCCGTCATGATGAGTGAGATGGACGTCAACGCCATCGCCGGCACCCTGAAACTCTACTTTCGAGAACTCCCCGAACCTCTCTTTACAGACGAACTCTACCCCAACTTTGCGGAAGGAATTGGTGAGCGAAAATGTCGGGCAACGCGACACAATTCGTTATTGCGGATACGTTTTCCTGCGTCTCTTTAAAAAGTTCTCGTTTCATCCCAATCTTTTATCCTTCTCTAGCTCTTTCGGACCCAGTTGCGAAAGAGAGTTGCATGCTGAATCTACTCTTGTCTCTTCCGGAGCCCAATCTCGTTACGTTTCTTTTCCTCCTTGACCATTTGAAAAGGTATCGGAGATTAATTTAATAATAATTAAATCGTTAAATCAATATGATATTTTACTTTCCTCCTCTCTGAATTTATTCTCCTTCAGGGTGGCTGAAAAGGAGAATGTGAACAAGATGTCACTCCACAACTTGGCCACCGTTTTCGGACCAACGCTGCTCCGTCCATCCGAAAAGGACAGCAAAATCCCCACTAATCCCACTCAGCCGATAGCCATGACCGATAGCTGGTCTCTAGAAGTCATGTCTCAGGTAAATCAATCAATCAATCAATCAATTAATTATTTTTTAAAAAAAGCTAATGTAAGATAAGCAGCCGTATTAATCGGATGCAGAGAAATCGCGCTCAAAACGGGAACAAAAACTGTTGTTTCTTCCTGTAATTAATAATGTGGGAAAGATCTGAGTGAAAGGGAGTAACAACCACATTAAGTTTAAATTTCTAGACTTCTTTTGATTAATTAATTTATTGATTAATTAATTTACAAATTTATAAGATAGTTTATAAATTTATAACTAACTAATTTATCAATTAACTAATATTTTGATTGATCTATTGATTATTGACTTATTTATCTAATCTATTTATTAATTTATCAATTTATTAGCTAATTTATCATTCTCTAATTTATCAATTAACTAATTTATTAATTAATTATAGAATATTTTATTGAGTGATTCTACTGATTCATTAAGCTAATTATTGATTAATCTAAGTTATTAATTTATTAGCTAATTTATTAATTTATTATTGACAAATTTATCGGTTAACTAATTTTTAATTAATGTATAGATTAATTTATCAATTAACTATTGATTAATTAATCTAATTTATTGATTAATTAACTAATTCATTATTTATTCATTGTTATTACTATTAATTTATATTATTATTATCTAATTTATTAATAAACTAATCAATTGAATGATTAATTGGTCGAGTAATTTATTGATTTACTCCAACCAACATCATTAAGAATCGGTCCTTATATATGTTTCTCTCCCTGTTTTCCAGGTTCAAGTCCTCCTCTACTTCCTACAGCTCGAGACCATCCCTACTCCGGATAGCAAAAGGCAGAGCATTCTTTTCTCCACAGAAGTGTAGGAAACAGCAAACCTAATGGTCGGCGCGGGGCGTAAATCGAACGAAAACGGGGTCATCAAAGTCGCAGCGGGTACAGACTCTGGAAATGAGGGGAAAACGGACTCAAAATCCTTCCTTCAGTCATTCCTCCGATCCTGTTTCTTTGTCTACTTAGAGGAAATTGTTCGATTCATCCGTTAAAGGTCTAGGAACAAGGTGAAAACGGACTCGAAATTCCATCTTTTCCCTTCAGATATTCATCCGATCCTGTTATTCTGTCTACCGAGAGGAAACCGTTGTCCGATTCATCGATTCAATCTCTGGGAACGAGGTGAAAATGGACTCAAAATCCTATGTTTTTCCTTCAAACATTCCTCTGAACTTGTTTGTTTGTTTTATTGAGAGAGAAAACTATTATCTAATTCCTCCATTAAGAGTCAGGAACAAGGTGAAAACAGACTCGAAATCCTCATCTTTTCCTTTAGATATCTCTCCGATCACGTTATTTTATCTACCGAGAGGAAAACATTGTCCTATTCCTCTATTAAGGTAGGCGAAAGAATAGATATTTTGACCAAGAGATGATCCGGAAAGTTTTTACGAACAGGGGATAGTGCAGATTTCCCACTGGATTTTTTTTGTAAGATGGGATTGATTTTTAATCATTTTGGACGAAGAAGAAAAAAAATGAAGATTTCTAATTTTGGACCAAATGGAAAGAGCAAAAATTATTTGTCGGAACGGAAACTTTTAAGACAGTTTTTGGAATTTCCTTCTTTTTTATATAATAATAACGACAATAATAAATGGGACTATTGCAGAATAGATAGATAAATATATATATTTCAACCATATAATGCTTCCCACTTGCTGATTGCAAATTCAATCCCTCGATTTCAACCATTTCTTTTTATTTTATAAATCAATCGATTAAACGGGGGGGGGGGGGAATTCAGAATCTTTGTTATATTTTTTTCTTTTAACAACGAAAACGACAACAAGTTTATTGATTAGTCAGCTGACCGTATTATCAATATATTTTTCTTTTAGTTTTTTTTATTTTTAAATTATTGTTTCATCCATGCGGTTTCCTTGGAAGATGATATATATATATCTATATTCTGTCATGTTAAAAGGCCAGTATCCTAAAGGAAAAACCAGAGGGAAGGCAAAAAGACGGGTCCATGTTGTGTGTTTTTGTGTGGTTATGTTATGCGTTAGTTCGATTTCCTTCAGTAAGGACCAAAACATAGATTTTAAAAATGATTTCAATGGATTTAAATATGAGTTTTAGAGAAAGGGTCACCTCCCTCTTTTCCCCAAACCCTTATGAAAAAACAGTAAGTATATCGGATAAGTAAATCGAAAAAAATTAAGTAAATCAAATAAGTAAAATTGAAAAAAAATCAAGTAAATTTTTCCTACCTTTAATCTTCTAATCAATCAGAAGATTTATAAATTAGGAAATAGAAGATATATCAATGGCCAACTTAAAGTCTTCTAGTTCCTAGTTTATATAATCTTTCTGATTGAGTAGCAGATTAGAGGTAGGAAAAATTTACTTGATTTTTTCGATTTACTTGATCGATTTTCTTAATTATTAATTAATTCTGGAGTTATGATTTTTGCTCATGATTACATTTTCTTTCTCGCTTTGGATACTTGAATTTAAGAAAAACAATTAGTCCTTCCATGTCGTCACTTCCAAACGCACAAAGTGGGGTTTTTTTTTTTTTTTTTGGGTGAATAGAAAACTTTAATTAATAACTCGTAATGCTGATTATTAATCAGGCAACAATTCGTCTTGGTCTGGAAATCCAAATATCCTGATTTGTTTTGGAAATCCAGATATTCTTTGTTGGTTCAGATATTCTGCCTTGTTTTGTAAATCCACATTTTCTCTGCCTTTTCTGTTCGGATATTTTGCCTTGATTTTTTAAAATCTAGATATTCCAAAACCTACTTTGATAATCTAGATTCATTTTTATCTCTAGAGGACCAAACTTTTCCACATTCTATTCCAAATATTTGCGACACAAATTACGAAAATACGAAAATGGACCAATTAATCCCCCGCCGCCCCCCGAAATTATACGCACAATGGACCAAAAAAGTTTGTTATCGCTTGTTTATGGGTTGATTTGTGGCGGAAAGCTATGTTGACCATAGAGTTTCCTATCTCCAGTATCTATCAATCAGTCAATCATCCTCTACTTATCTACCTGCCTATCTATCCATTCATTCTTCTATCTTGTCTGTCTCCGGTATCTATCCATTGATCCATCTATCTCCAGTATCAATCAATCAATCATCCTGTATTTATCGATATATCAATTCATCCATTGTTCTGTCTCTCTCCAGTATCTATCCATCAATCAATAAATCTCCAGTATCTATCTGTCAATCCATCAATGTGTCTCCAATATCTCTCCTCTCCAGTATCTTACCTATCTGTTGATCAATCGATCAATCGATTGTTCATTCATCTACAACTATCACCCCTCTCTGTTTATCAATCTATCTATACCAGTGTATATTTCTGTTTATCAATATCAATAGCTGCTGTTTTGTAAAAACAATACCAAAAAAGCAATATTAATAATAATTACAAACGTGCCAATTCATTTTGATCTAATTTTTCCCTATTTTCTTCCTTTTTTAAATTAATTTAAATTTATACGCAATGATTTTGATACTGAATTGATACCTTTTCTCCCGAACGATTCGCTCTGGCCATCTCTGCAAGGCCGTCACATAGTTTCCTGGGCGAATTCCTATGAAGACATGGGAAATCAAATAAATTAATATTTGTTGTTTAATAATTCTCTTTAATGTAAATTAATGCATTCCTCTAAATCGAGTGTGTCCAATCGATAAATAATATGATAATTCGCAGGAATTACCCTTTCGTTCTCTTTCTTTGGCCTCTAAAAGTTAGATCGTTCTTAATAAACGGTCAATCTGATAAACGTATTGATCAATTCAGAACCCTCCTTCTGCCCTGATTAATTCCCTCTAAATTTATTGTAATTTACATCCGTGTGATCAGCATTTTCAAATCCTGATCCTGAATTGATATATGGACAGTAGATATGGGCAAGATATTGATACGTGAAAGATAGGTGGAAATGGACGATCAATAGATTCAGAAGATAGATATGGATAATATATTGATTTGGATGCATTTTGTAATGTGGGAAAAGCGCAAGGGTATATTATTGATCGATAATTTCTGCTCGATTTTTTATTGATCTAATAATTCTCATTGATTTATTATTATGTCTTAATAACTAAGAAACATCGATTTTTTAATGATTGTGTAAACTATTTAAAAACTGTCTTATATATTAAATAATGAGGAACGGGTACGATCACAACTTTGTCCTTTTCATCGAATTAATCGATAAAGGAGGATGATTTTTGATTGATTTTGCTCAGAAATCTGAAATATGTGAAAATATGTGGAAATTTGATGGGAATTTAATTCGAGGGAGTTAAATCTGAAATTTGATTAAATTTAGGGATTCCCTTGAATGAATTTATTGAAAATTTGTTTTAGCAAAAAAACACTGGAAACGATTCTGTTAAACCGCTTTTTTTTTTTAATTAAATTATACAGTGTTTTTGAAAGAATACATATAATAAGGGCAGCTGTGATTAATTGAATTTATGGATTAAAAAAGTCCATGTAGGATAATTAATAGATAATTAAATGTGCGTCTTAATTAAGCTTGCATCCTTCTTCATGTATTTTCGAATTTATCTCGCCTTCGCGACTTCCGTAACGCTTTTTTCCCTCTATTGATTTCTGTTGATTAAAAACTCAGAGGAATGTCGACTAATTGATAAAAAATAACTATTTATTTAATTATAAATGCGATTAAATTATATTACTAGTGCGGGCGTTTTTCTTTTCCTTTAGATCTTAAAAGCTTAAGGTTCGCTGTTGGTGTTTTTAAAAGCGTCTCGCTTCGTTTTATTCACGCTGCGATCTTCCGAAAAACCCATGATCGAGAAACGGAAAAAGAAAAACGGAGAAACGGAAGAGCGAATATTAATTGATTTTAATTTTCCTGACCTTTTTAAAAGGTTGGACTGTTAGGAATTACATCCATGAAGCTAAAAGTCCGTCTTAATCGATTTAATCCATCGAAACGAAGAAATAGATTTAAATAACGGGAGATCTGAGGCCTTTTGTTTGTACACAGTGTTAAATAAATTTATTCTGTTATCTGTTTTAATGGGCTCAGCTTGGTTGGTTTTTAATTAACAAAAATAATTAAATCCTTGATTTATTAATTTAATGACGATGTAGCGTTGATAAACACCTTGGGGGAAAAATAACTATTATTGCTGCTGTATTAAAGTATAGAGAACGATAATGTAATGATTGTTTTGATTAAGAGATTGTGGGGGGGAGGCAAAAAATCACCATTTAAATCGATGGTTTTAAAAGAATCATAGAAGAATCAGATTAAGAAAACTATGATTAATAATAAAATCGTAGAATCATAGGTTTAAAAGTATTTTGATTCAATGATTCATTCCAATTAATGGAGACCCATTGACTCAAATGTTGACTGGAGCCTTCAATAGTCAAAAACCCATTGATTCAACTATTTATTCAATTAATAGAGACCCATTGAGTCAAATGTTGACTGGAGAGTCCAACCAATAATCTAAAATCAATTAATTCAGTGGTTCTTTCCAATTAATAGAGACACATTGATGCAAATGTTGACTTTAGAGTTCAACCAATAGATCAATCCCTTTGATTTAATGATTTATTCCAATTAATAGAGACTCATTGAGTCAAATGTTGACTGGATAGTCCAACCAATAGTCTAAAATCAATCAATTTAATGATTCGTTCCAATTAATAGAGACCCATTGACTCAAATGTCAACTGGAGAGTCAAAACAATAATCTAAAATCGATTATTTCAATGGTTATTTCCAATTAATAGAGTCCCATTGACTCAATTGTTGAGAGTCCAACCAATAGTCAAAAATCAATTAATTCAATGGTTCTTTCAAATTAATAGAGACCCATTGACTCAAATGTTGAATGGAGAGTCCAATCAATAATGTAAAATCGATTAATTCAACGGTTCTTTCCAATTAATAGAGACCCATTGACTCAATTGTTGACTGGAGAGTCCAACCAATAGTCAAAAATCAATGAATTTAATTATTTGTTCCAATTAACAGAGACCCACTGACTCAAATGTTGACTGGAGAGCCCAACCAGTAGTCAAAAATCAATTAATTTAATGGTTATTTCCAATTAATAGAGAACTATTGACTCAAATGTTGAATGAAGAGTCCAAACAATAGTCAAAAATCAATAAATGTAATGATTCGTTCCAATTAATAGAGTCCCATTGACTCAAATGTCGACTGGAGAGTCCGACCAATAGTCAAAAATCAATGATTTTAATGATTCATTCCAATTAATAGAGTCCCATTGACTCAAATGTTGACTGGAGAGTCTGACCAATAGTCAAAAATCTATTAATTTAATGATTCTTTCCAATTAATAGAGTCCCATTGACTCAAATGTTGACTTTAGAGCCTGACCAATAGTGAAAAACCCATTGATTCAACGATTTATTCAATTAATATAGACCCATTGACTCAAATGTTGATTTTAGAGTCCAATCATTAATCAAAAATCAATCAATTCAATGGTTATTTCCAATTAGAAGAAACCAATGTACCTCTACGAGGCGCCAAATCCCATTGATTCAATGCCTCAGCTCTGGGTGTGGTCTCAAAATGGCGGCGAGTACCATTGAACTCTGTAGTTAATGCTCATTTGTGACTTGAGTACTGTTACTTACAAGAGAGTTAGGCCCCAAATTGAGACCCTATTGAGTCAAATATCAACACTTAGGTAGGGTTGCCATATCCCACCTGGGGGCGGGACTTTCCCAGTTTGGGGCGGGGCCACACAGTCCTGCCCTGGTTTGGCCCCTCCCCCAGGACCTCCCCCCCAGCAAGGCCCTGGAGGCAGCTCCACCCCTCCCCATGGCTGTGTGCCACCCTCCCCACCTCCCTGCCTGGCTTAGCCTAGAGAGCAAGTCTTCAAGACATCTGCCACTCAGAGCTATTGCCAGCCCACTTGGTATATGTACCCTGCAAGAGGCATTACTTTCAGGTTACAGTGAGAAAAGAAAAAAAGGCCATAAATCGTTCCTGTTTCACTGGGAGTCTAAATGCCTCATCTTTTAAATGTATACCACTCAGTATTGTTGTAATTCTTTATCACAGGATCGTTTTTGAGGCCCTAAACACTTTTACTTGTAATATGCAAATTTATCCCGAAGCTGACCAATGGGAAAGATGCAATCAGCCCTCCACTTGGGTTAGTTTTCAATGGCTTGGTGAAGGAAGAGATTTTGCCTTGCAAGTTGCTGGTAAATAATAGAAGGCTTTGGGGTAGCAAAAGGCTGCAGAAATAGTTTGACCCCCCCCTTAAACATCCATGGCTCAGTGCTATGGGATTCTGGGAATTGTAGTTTCTTGTGGCACCAGAGCTCTTTTGACAAAAGGAGACTGAATGGTCCACAGAGGAGGCGTGGGGGCAGAGCCTCTTGCCAGCAGTGAGAAGGCTGCAATGATGAGGAAAAGCAGGGGCTCCTCTGGTGGTCCTGGCCACTTCCCTTGGCTCCCTCCCTCCTCCTCCTCTCTGAGCTCATTCACACTCCCTGGCTTTTCCCTTCCCCCCCCCCCCTCTGCATTTTAAGACCCCTTTAACTGCCAAAGCTCAATGCTCTGGAATTCTGGTGTCTGTGAGGCATTTGGCCTTCTCTGTCAGAGAGCTCTGGTGCCACAATAAACTACAATTCCCAGGATTCCATAGCACTGAGCCCTGGCAGTCCAAACAGCAAACAGTGTGTTTTGGACACAGAGATCCTCCAAATGAATCCAGTCCCTAGCTTTTATATCTCTCACACACACTGTAGGAATAATAACCCACTTTGAGACTGCTTTAACTCAGTGCTAGGGAATCCTGGGAATGCTAGTGTTTGGGAGACATTGAGACTTCTCTGTCAGTGATGGCTCTGAGGCCACAATAGACTACAATTCCCAGGATTCCCCAGCACTGAGCAGTCTCAAACTGGACCATTTCCTCAGTGTGGATGCACCTGGGGAGGAATTCTGGGCACTGCAGTTCAACTACGTTTGGAGGGTTATGGGACTCCCTGTCAGAGATAGCTCTGGGGCCACAATGTACTACAATTCCCAGCATTCCCCAGCACTAACCCAGGACAGTTAAGTCACTCTCAAACTGGATTATTTCCTCAGTGTGGATGCAGCTTTGGTGAGGAACTCTGGGCATTTCAGTCCAGCATTGTTTTATTTCTGCAGTGTATTTTGGACCAGAGACAAGGTGACCAGGCATCCTCCTCCTTTTCCAGGACATGTCCTCTTCAGTCACATTTCAAAATGTCCTCCATTTGGATCATGGCTAAGAAGCATGGATTTATAATTACATGGGTGTTTTTAGCTTTTATTTTTGGCCATGCCCTACATTTTTTTTGCTTGGGTGCCCTACATTTTGGGGTGAGGGCATTGGTCACCTTGGTCAGAGAGCTTTCCAGGGGTTAACTGCCATTCTGCTGTGGTGCTGGAACAAACCACCATTCCCAGAATTCCATAGCATTCATCCAAGACAGTTAAAGTGGTCTCAAACCAGATTATTTCTCCAGTGTAGATGTAGCCCAAGCCTTTTGCCTCTCTTATGCCTGAGATTTCAAAGACCAGCCTTGGCACCACAACAAACTACAAATCCCAGGATTCCATAGGATGGAGTGATGAGAGTGAAAGCAGTGTGGCAGCAGCCTAAGTGTGCTTAATGCAGTTCTTAAGATGGTGCACCTCTAGCCTACAGAGTCTCACAAGACTTTTTTGTTTAACAACTTGTACCCATTAACTCCATTTCATGTCTCCTTTATTTAGTGGGGAGGAATACAGACAAAACAAGTCAAAATGAAGAAAAACCAAAGTCCCTTGACCAAAGGGTTTGGTTGTGGAATAAGCCTCTGAAATAGGCAAGAGGCAATGTTAAAATAAAGCCATGTTCAATGCTCAAATGTGCTGTTTGGAATGGGGAGGGGGGGTGGCCAGAAAGGGAAGTACATTTCCGTGATCTGTCTAGGAATAATGTCAAAATGTCCTCCATTTTGATCATGCCTAAGAAACATGCATTTATATTAACATTTCTAAAAAAGCCTCAATTTTTTGCGTGTCCTCCATTTTTTTAAAAAATGTGTCCTACATTTGAAAATGTTGTCCTGCATTTGTCCTACATTTGTCCTAGTTTGGAGGTCCTCACTTATGGCAACCCTACACTTAGGGGTCATATTGGTGTCTATGGGGGCCGTTAAAACGCGTTTTAACGTCCAAATTCCGTTCATTCAATCCGTCTCCTTCGTCAGGAGGCTCAAAACGCGGCCACCATTTTGTTTTCCCCCCATCGCCTTTCATTGAAAACTAAAGTCCTTCATTTGCTACTGCGCATGCGCCAAAAAGCCTGAGATAAATAGGAGACAACTGCGCATGCGTCGAAACCCCGAGGTAAATAGGATACAACTGCGCATGCGCCGAACGGAGAGAAGTAAACAGGAAAGTATATAATCGCGCGCGGGGCCTACTTCCTGGTTTTAGGCCTCGGCGCTTGCGCAGTAGTGGCTCGCAACTGAAGGGACGGCCCGTAGCTGAAGAAATGGGTGGGCGCGCATGCGCGCTCCACAACGCAGGCCTCTCCGCTGAGGTATCGAAGCGCGCATGCGCCTGCCAGTAGTTATGAAGCCGTCGCTTCGAGTGCGCAGCCGCAGTCGGTTTCAACTCTTTCCTTCATTGACTCGGCGCCTGCCCAGTGGTTACCTCCCCTTTTTCAAGCAACGCCCGCATGCGCAATGAGGCTCTTGGCACTCCAAAGGAAAAAAGGGGAGACCGAAAGAGTCGTAGGAAGAAGAAGAAGAAGGGCTGCAATCCCTTATTATTGTTATTAAGGAAGAGGAGACCAAGTGAGTATCCCTTCCCAGGTACTCCCTCACCCATCATCCCCAGCATTGGCTGTCATTTGTCCCCTCCATTCCCTTCCAAGGTACTAACCCATCATCCCCTTCTTCAGCTGCCATTTCAGCCCTCAATTCCCTCCTAGGTACCTCCTAACCCATCATCCACAATCCTTAGCCCGCCTTTGGCTGCCATTTCACCCCTAAATTCATCCCTAAGTACTCCCTAACCCATCATCCCCTTCTTCAGATGCCATTGCACCCCTACATTCCCTCCCAGGTACCTCATAACCCATCATCCCCACCTCATACTGTACTTGTATTTATATTTATATAATATTTATATCTGTATTTATGCAAATATAATAATATTTATATTTATATAAATATAAATATTAATGCACACATATAAATAAATGTAATATTTATACAGTATTTATATAAATGTAACATATGTAATATTTATATTTATGTAAATATAATATAAATATAAATATTTATATAAATATAATATTTATGTATATGTGTCTGTGTTTATATATATCTATTTGTATAAACAATATTTATATATATGCAATATATATGTATAATATATTTATATTTATATAAATATTTACATGAATAAAACATTTATGTATATTTCTGTGTGTGTGTGCATTTAGATTTAAATATATAATATTTATATTATATGAACATATATATATAATATTTATATTTATGTAAATATAGTATTTATATTTATAATTCTGTAAATATAATATCTATATTATATGAATGCAAATATGTATATAAATATAATATTTATGACTGTGTGTGTATATTTATCTATATATATATAAACATAATATTTATATCTATGTAAATGTAATATGAATTTATATATATATATATAATATTTATATTTATATAAATTCAAATATTTATATAAATATAATATTTATGAATGTTTGTGTGTGCGTATATATATATATATATATATAAACATAATATTTATATTTATATAAATGTAATATTTATATGAAAAATAAAATATATAACATATATATATACATATATATACATATATAAAATACATGTATAATATAAATATAAATATTAGATATTTATATGAATATAAATATTAGATATTTATACAAATATAAATATTACATTTGCATATATGCACACTTCTACATGTATGCACACTATGCTTACAAATATACTATTATATATATATATTTGTATATTTGCTTACCTTTTTGCAGCTTCCTTAGATCATAGTTATTAAAATAGAAGCTGACCAGTTTATTCTTTTTATAGCGGTTTAATATCCTTTTTATAGCGAGGAACAAAGGTCTTTAGTTTGTATTAAACCCAACACGTTTTATTTTTTCATCCTCGTCCTCCATTTAGCTAGAGCTTTTTAGCAGCATCAGCAAAAATATTATTATTATTGTTGTTGTTGTTGTTGTTGTTGTTATTTTCCAGATGGTTTTGTAAATGCTTGTCCGTCAGGAAGCCAAGGATGAAGAAAGCAAGCCGGACGGCGCCTAATTCCGCGCTCAAAGCGACTCCTGGCGTCAACAAAACGCAAACGGCGGCGGCGGAGAAAGCCAAGGCCGAAAACGCTTCCGCGGTGCCCGTGGCCAGCAAGGTTTTGAAAACGGGGGCGGCTGCATCGTTACTAAAGGTAATCATAATCAATAAATTAATACGATCCATCATGTAATCGATAAGGCGATCGATAACCAAACTAGAATTTATATACAATATAACATTTTAGTTAATATAATATTATAATGTATAATATTAATATAATATTATTTATATATAAATGTATTAATTATATATATATATTTAATTTTTAAAATAATATATTAATATAACTTATAATACATCATTACATTAATTAACAATAATGTATAATATTATATGATATAAAATATAATGTTAATTATTATATATTAATATAATAATATTTTATTATTACATAATATATAACTTATATTATATAAATATATGATTATTGTTAATTAATGTTATATTAAAATTGTATTATATTTTATAAAATATATTAATATATTATTTTAAATGCACATAATATTTACAGTGCTTTATAAATAAAGGTTAATAATAATAATAATAATAATGATATATACCATATATAGTATAATGTACAGGGGTACCCCGGGTTACGAAATTAATTCGTTCCGCCGCTGCTTTCGTAACCCGGAATACTTCGTAAGGCGAAAAAGCCATAGGCGCTAATGGGGAAAAGCCGCGATTTCGTGTGAAATAGCGCCGAAAAGCACCAAAAAAAATTTCATAACCCGAAATAACCTTCGTAACCCGGAACAGTTTTTTTGAATGGATTTTTTTCGTAACCCGGAAATTTCGTAAGGCGGCGCATTCGTATCCCGGGGTACCAGTGTATAATATATAATTAAAATATAAAATATATAATATAATAAATAACTATAATGTTTTTATTATATTATATACTTATTATTATCAGCGCCGAAAATAAATGTATTGTGCAGGAAGAGACGAAGGATTTAGGGAACGAAACAGAGGGAGAAAGAACAAAAGGAATCCATCTTGCGCAATGCTTGTGTCGCCGAAAGCTGCCATTTTGTTTAGATCGTTCCGTCGTGAACCGTTCTCCCTTTAACAACTTTGACCTACTTGGCGCCGGTTCACGTCGCATTTCGCTAAATCACGCCCATAATTAAAACTTATTAATTCCCACGCTTTTAAGTACTGGGCGCGGTTCGGAAAGAAAATAGAAGCAAAGGGGAAAAATGCGGTTCCGCAGGAAGGATGGGTTTTGCTAGACATTGTCCAAGATGGCGGTTGTGGGCGCAGTTTTTATGGTGTGCTAGTCCCTTCTGCAGTTCATTGGAAGGGCTTCGTTAAGGTTTGGCGCAAGTCCTCCTCCTCCATTTTGACCAGAGGAGCTTCGCATATAACGACAACCCGCGATTTGCAATTACATAATTATGTTTTTCGTTCTTTCCCGTGTTGACCACGTCTTCGCCAGACCAAGAGCAACGATGACCTTCTAGCCGGGATGGCAGGTGGTGCGACCTTGAGCAACGGAGGCGGCGTCAAGGCAAAGAAGAGCATTTCCGCATCCAGCACAACTTCTGCTGCTGCCGCGGCGTCCGGAACCACCATAGAGAATAAAGCCAAGTCTGCGTCAGGTAAGTATTTGCGCAACAGAAACCGTTGTGGCGCAATCGAGGCGAACGGATACTATGTAATTTACGTATTTTATGGTCCTTCTTCACAGGCACGAACGCGGCGTCTAAACGCGGCGCATTGTCTGGGACGAAGGAACCCGGCTCTTCCCGTGACAGGATCCGCGACCGTTCCCGTCCGGCGCAGAGCAAGAAGGCGCCATCGTCGTCCGGCGTTTCCAGTGCCGAGGCGTCTCTCACCAAGCGCTCCCGCGGCCGTGCCAATGCGGACACGGATTCGCGCATGAGCAAGTCCAAGTCGGACAACCAGATCAGCAACCGCGCCGCGCTCGAAGGGAAGGTCAAGGACCTCGTCTCACTGGCGACGGCGAAGGATGCCGAGATAGCCCACCTGCGCAGCGAGCTGCGCGGGATGCGCGCACGGCTGGGGATCGGTGACGACGACGCGGAGGACGAACACGACGAAGAAGAGGAGGATAAGTTGCCGCTGCCGAAGGAGCCTGCCACCGCCGTCGCCGTGCACGTCGAATCGACTCTGCTCCACCTCCAGGCGCAAAATGCTGCCGTCCGCGAGGAGCTGAACCAGCTCAAGAACGAAAACCGGATGCTGAAGGACCGCCTCAACGCACTCGGCTTCTCACTGGAGCAACGCATGGACCAATCGGAGAAGGCGTTTTGCGGCGGCGGCGGTGGCGGCGCGTCTTCATTGGAAGACCTTCTCGACGCGGACAACCTGGACAGCGAATGCAGCGAGGTCTACCAGCCACTGACTTCCAGCGATGACGCCTTGGACGCGCCGTCATCGTCGGAGTCGGAGGGCGTGCCGAGTCCGGAACGAGGCGGCGGTGGCGGCGAGGTGTCCGTCGCGCGTTTGACGGAGCGCCTCCACGAAATGGAGGAGAGCCACCACAGTACGGCGGAGGAGCTCCAAGCGACGCTGGCGGAGTTGGCGGACCTCCAGCAAATCACGCAAGAGCTGAACGGCGAGAACGAGCGTCTTGGCGAGGAAAAGACAATATTAATGGAGTCGCTGTGTCAACAAAGTGACAAGATGGAGGTCCTCCTGCGCCAAATCGAATACTTGCGCTCGCTGCTGGACGACCACCATGTTGCGTATGCAGCAGATGAGGACGCGAAGAGCGGTCGCTACTTGGAGCTGGAGCAGCGTTACGTTGATTTGGCGGAGAACGCACGCTTTGAGCGTGAGCAGCTCCTCGGCGTCCAGCAGCACCTGAGCAACACGCTCAAAATGGCGGAGCAGGACAACAAGGAGGCACAGGCGGTGATCGGCGCACTGAAAGAACGCCATCTCCATGTTGAGCATCTTTTGGAGGTAGAGCAGAAAGAGCGTTCGGCAATGGCGGCGGCGTTGGAGGAGTTTGAAGGCGTCCGCGTGGTGGAGCGGGCAGAGGCGTCGCGGCTGAAGGCGGCACTGGAGCATGAGCGTCAGAAGGTGGCGGAGCTGTATGCCATCCGGCGTGGTGATGGAGGGGACGGTGGCGGTCCGGATGTGGAGGAGCTGCTGGAGCGCGCACGGGAAGAGAAGGAGGTGGCAGAGGCAGCGGCCGGAGGGCTGCGTGAGGAGCTTGACCGCGCACGGAACGAGGCAAACCGGCTGCAGGACGCCATCGGAAAGGTAGAGTGAGGAAGAATCGATAGATAGATAGATATGGAGGATAGTAGATATCGGAGATGGACGAACAGATAGATATCAACGATCGATCAATATATAGATATGGAGGATAGGTATGGACTATATGTAGATATGGAAGATAGGTGGATCAATATATAGATATGGAAGATACATCGATCAATATATAGACATGGAAGATTGATATACTGTATTGATATGGGAGATAGATCAATATATAGATATGGACAATAGATAAATCAGTGGATAGGTATGGAAAAGAGATTGATCGATATATAGATTTGGAAGATAGATAGATCAATATATAGATATGGAAGATATAATATATTGATATGGATGATAGATCAATATGTAGATATTGAAGTTAGGGTTGTTGCCAACCCTCAGATGGAGGACAAGTACTGCGTTTTCCAAGAAGAGGCGAAGGCGCACTCGGAGGAGCTGAAGGCGGCGCTGGAGAAGCTGCGGGCGGAGATGGAGGAGAAGGAGACGGAGCGCGGAGACATGAAGGAGACCATCTTTGAGCTGGAGGACGAAGTGGAGCAGCATCGAGCAGTCAAGCTCCATGATAACCTTCTCATCTCCGACCTCGAGAGTGAGTCTGCCATGCAGGAATACATAGAAAACATGCAGGAATACATAGAATAATAAAGATGGAAGGGGTACTAAGGGCCAGAGTGTCCATCCCTCCTTCTGCCATGCAGGAATACATAGGATCTCACATATATATATATATTCTCCATTTTGTGCAGACACTGTGAAAAAACTGCAGGACCAAAAGCACGATATGGAAAGAGAGATCAAGACCCTTCACCGACGGCTGCGGGTAGGTTTTTTGGCTTAATATTAGACATATATATATATATATATATATACATGCATACATATATTTAATGTTTATACGGTGATGTAATTAATTTACTTATTAACTGGACCTGAGCCAGGAGCGTGACGCTGCGGCTGCGGCAAACAAGGCGAACGTGAGCCCAGTTCGATTTTGGTTTGAGCCTTTGTTTTCATACAAAAGTCCTGGGATTTGAAGTATTGTATACATACATACATACATATATATGATCTAGGAGGAGTCGGCGGAGTGGCGCCAGTTCCAGGCCGACCTCCAGACGGCGGTGGTCATCGCCAACGACATCAAATCCGAAGCGCAGGAGGAGATTGGTGACCTCAAGCGCCGCCTCCATGAGGCGCAGGAGAAGAACGAGAAGCTGACCAAGGAGCTGGAGGAAATCAAGTCGCGCAAGTACGGCGTTTTCATAAAATACGTTAAAAACCGTCCCTCGCCGATGAAGCTGAGATTGGGTTGCCTTGGTTCACCTAGTTGGGTTTTAATGGTTTATGCAAACAGGATTCGAATTTCAGTCTCCCTGAGTCAGAAAAAGTGCAAAGTTCAACAAATACAGAATTAGAAGTCGAGACCCGGTGAGGCATCACCTCAAAACCCCCCCCCCCCCAAGTAATATCTCAAACAGCTCGTCTTCTCGCTCTCGTAGGCAAGAAGAGGAGCGCGGGCGCGTCTACAACTACATGAATGCGGTGGAGCGCGATTTGGCTGCCCTGCGCCAAGGGATGGGGCTCAGCCGCCGTTCATCCACTTCCTCCGAACCCACGCCAACGGTCAAGACCCTCATCAAGTCCTTCGACAGTGCCTCCCAAGGTACCCTGGGAAAAGGGGTGAAAGGGACAAAGATAATGCAGGAACTCCCTTTCGAAAGGAGAAAATACGTATTTTTGTCATCTCTAGGTCCTAGTCCTGCTGCCGCGGCTGCTGCCGCTGCCATTCCACGCACGCCACTAAGCCCCAGCCCCCTGAAAACCCCGCCGGCAGCCGCCGTGTCCCCCATGCAGGTAAGAACCGCCTCCTAAAATGGCACATTTGCGAACGGAGTTTCAAGCCGTTCGAAATCGGCACCCGATCAGTCCTTCCGATTTCTGTCTTCCTCAGAGGCATTCGGTCAGTGGACCCCTCTCCGGCCCCAAGACCCTTTCAGACAAGCGGCCGAATTATCCGGAGATCCCGGTCCAAGGTGAGGCCCTTTGCGAAATGGCCACCGCATCTCAAATTGGCCGCTGGCTGCCAAAATGGCAGCCAGCGTGTTTATCCTCCTGTATTTCTCTTTCTCCAGACCACCTTCTTCGGACTTCAGCCGCCGGACGTCCGGCCGCTTTGCCCCGAGTCCCCGCCATGGAAGGGTCAAAGTCCATCTCTGGTGAGTGACCCCTTGACCACTCCTTGACCGCTCCTTGATGTCTCCTTGACCAGTCCATGAGCAATTCTTGACTGCTCCTTGATGGCTCCTTGACCATTCTAGGACCACTCCTTGACCCTCCTTGACCACTCTGGAACCACTCCTTGACCCTCCCTGAGCGCTCCTTGACCACTCTGGGACCAATCCTTGATCATCCTTGACCACTCCTTGACCCTCCCTAAGCGCTCCTTGACCACTCTGGGACCACTCCTTGACCCTCCTTGACCCTCCCTGAGCACTCCTTGACCACTCTGGGACCACTCCTTGACCCTCCCTGAGTGCTCCTTGACCACTCTGAGACCACTCCTTGACCCTCCTTGACTGCTTCTTGACCACTCCTTGAGTGCTCTTTGACCTGTCCTTGACCACCCATTTAACGCACCTTGACCACTCCATGACCACTCCTTGACCCCTCCTTGACCAGTCCTATCTATCTATCTATCTATATGAGACATGTTGTCATTCTTCCGACAGTCTCCCGGCGCAGCAGTGAGGAAATGAAGCGCGAGATGACTGTGCCAGATGGCGCAAACCCGGCATCCATGTTGTCCCCATCGCCGCAGCTCTCCCTTGCCTCCGCTTCGCCCACCGCCTCCGTTACGCCCACCGCCAGGAACCGCATCAGGTACGGATTCGCGCCAGGGGCATGCAAAAAACGGCGTGTGCGGCATGGTGCGTACAAAGGCGGGTTGGACTGCGAATCCCATCGCTCTCGCAGCCGTCGGAGAGAGAGGATGGGATTTGCAGTCCGACAACATGACCTTTATAATCTATATATACACACACACACGTGCACACTTACATAAATTTTACATTATATATATATATACACACGCATTACATACACATACGCACACATAAACACATGCACATATTATATATTTACACACACACACACACACACACATATATATATATATATACCCACATTATATAAATATATCTACGTTTTATATTATATATATGTACACACACATACACACACCTGCATTTTATATATATCTGTGTGTGCGTATGTATTTATATAAACTCATGTAGATATAGATATAGATATATCTTTTCCAGCCGGAAGAACAGGGAAGAGGAACCCAATGTGATATATAAACACACACACACACACACTTTTTATGAATCCCTACATCTCAGCGTCCCTCCAATGCCCAGTGCATAATAATGAGGCCATTAATCTTGCGCGGTTCTGCGTCTTGACCCGATGCTTGGCGTCTGGTCTTTAAGAAGATTGATGGCCGCTGCCTCGAATGGCCCTCCATTGTTCCTACGCTTCCCTGGAACGCACTTTCGTATTGTTTTCAAAACAAAAGGACCACGGCGGCCGCGGTGGCGTTCCTGGGCAGCGTTTCATAAAAAACAGGGCGTCCCGTTCTCGCACAAATTGCGCCGAACGACCCGAAAATCCTTCGTAAATGTGCGTCTTCTCGATGCGGTTTTTTGCGTTGGCGAAACCGTGTAACCTGTTTATGTATTTTTTTTTTTGTCTCATCGCCAGGGAGGAGAGGAAAGACCCACTTTCGGCGCTGGCGAGGGAATATGGCGGATCGAAGAGGAACGCACTCCTCAAATGGTGCCAGAAGAAGACGGAGGGGTACCAGGTAAAAAAAAACACGCCATGGTACTATTTTGCGTGCCAGACGTGACATTGGAAGGGTCATAGAGTCCAACCCAAGTTCTGCCATGCAGGAATACATTGAATCCTTTTGCCATGCAGGAATACATAGAACAATAAAGATGGAAGGGACTATTATGGGTTATATAGTAAACAGCGGCCATGTTTGCGCATAAACAAAGCTCCCGGCGCAAACGGTCAACGATAGCTATCTTTCGGGGAAGTAACTGACCCGCCGGACCATGACTGGACATTGCGTTCCCTTCAGGACAATACTGACCGAAGCAGAACGTGAGTCTCTATGACCTCCATCCATTTTGGCGCGATCACGCTCGCATTTTGCACCGCCGCTTCACGCCTTCGGCCCCCATTTTAAAGCTTTGTTTTCCCAGAGTTCCTGCGTGGCGGTTTTTTCTTTTCGCTGATGCAAGCAAACATGAATGCCTTGTTTGTTTTCTCGTCCTCGCGGCAGATACGGCACGCGTCCGTGTTTGCGCGGCATCCATGTTTGCGCAAACACTTATCCGTCGCCGGCGAGTCGGAATAATAGGCAAACAAACCTCCTTTTAAAAAGCATCCGGTCAGCATTTTGCGCTGGACAAAATGTCCGTGGTCTTTTCGCCCGGAAAAATAGCGTTGCGCGGTGCGATTTTAACGAAAACGTGTAAATACGTGGTGAAAAATATTATTATTGATACGTTTTCCGATCAATTATCGATTGATTTCTTTCAGAATATCGATATTACGAACTTCAGCAGCAGCTGGAACGACGGATTGGCGTTTTGCGCAGTCCTCCATACGTATCTCCCGGCGCACATCCCTTACCAGGAACTGAACAGCCAAGACAAGGTACGAACTTAAGAAAATGGCGGCGCGGTTTGAAATTTGCAACTCAAGGTCCGCGTTGGGCCCTCCAGCGCGGTTTTATCGGCGTCGGCCATAGAGTTGCACCAGAGGAGCTACAGATTCCTAGAGAGGGCCATAGAGTTCCATTGGAGGACCATAGAGTTGTCTTGGAGGACCCAAAGATTCCTCGAGAGGACTATAGAGTTGTCTTGGAGGACCCAGAGATTCCCAAGCGGCTGTAGAGTTCATTCAAGGACCATAGAGTTGCCTTGGAAATCCAGATTCCTAGAGAGGAACATGAGTTGCCTTGGAGGACCCATAGATTCCTAGAGAGGGCCATAGAATTCCATTGGAGGACCATAGAGTTGCCTCAGAGGACCCAGAGACTCCTGAGAGGACCCTTAGGCATTTATGCCTCCTCCGGCACGGTTTTTAGCATCAACCATAGAGTTGCACAATTAATCTCGTATTTGTCCGCCATTTTGTTTCATTCCAGAGGCGAAACTTCACGCTGGCGTTCCAGGCGGCCGAAAGCGTTGGCATTAAATCCACTCTGGTGAGCACTGACCGCGTCGCGCGTTTTGTCGCACAGCGCGTCCGTGTTACTTTTCCGTATTTGCCGGCGTCTCATCACTCATGCTGTTTTCTTGTTTCTGTGCAGGACATTAACGAATGGTGCGGACGGAGCGACCCAGATTGGCAGAGTGTCTGGTTTACGTGACCGCCATTTACAATACTTCGAAACCTGAACGCGCGCCACTGCCGCCGCCAAATCCTCGACGCCAAAAATTTTGGCACGTAGGAAGCGAACCGCAACGACGCAGTTCTGCGCAACCTCGACAGAGACTCTATATTGACTTTTCTGCGCAGTTCGCTGGGCGGATTTGGTCCCTGCGCAAATATCCCCGAAGACGCGCAAACTCTGAAAACCAGCGCCGAACATTGCGAAATGCAAAAATGAAAACCGTGTTAACCCTGCCCAGTTCTCACTTTTAATCCTACCTCTTTTCCACTCTTCCAAATGGCAGAAGCCTTCGCAAACGGCGCAAGGCTCTTCAAACGTCGTTTGCCCTCGATGCAGCGCTTTCGAAGGATTTACTTTCGTGACCGTTTTCGTTTTTTGGATCCGCAGTTAGAGAGAGCCATCTTTCAAGCCCGTACAGTCAACTCCAGTCTGATGCAACTTTCACGAAGCGCGGCGATCACATTTCTCACCAAAATTCACCATTCTTTCCCCCCGCGTCGTTCACCAAGCACCTCAGAAGCCTCCGAAAAAGATGGCTGCTCGAACGGACACTGGATTTAATGAAACGCAGCTCGGAAATGTGAAAATGCGACGCTGACGGATCGCGCACCGTTTCTGAAATCTCCCAATGCCATTAAAATTGTGATCAACGCAAGTGCCTTACTTGGGGTTTCAGGAAAAACGTGCGGCGCCAAAGATGCGGCGGGAATAAATTCCGTTAGAACGGCGTCCGAAGTTCGCCATATTCGCGCCGCTTTGCAACAATTGAGGGATGTATTTTTTATTGCTATTATTATTATTCCTTCGTTAGCTTTCTTTTTCCATAAGTGTACTTGGCGGTCATTTTCGTGCGGCGGCAAAACGACACCTTTCCAGACGCCGCAAGATGGCGGACGGACGTATAAAAAGCCTCGAGACCAAAACCGTGGATTCGTTTCGCTGCCAAAACAATAACGAACCGCAGAGAATGTATATGCGGACTTCATATTTTTCCACGCCTCTTGGAACCCTATTTAGCGCGACTGCCATATTTTTCACCTCGCGCAGTGCGACTTTTCCGGATACGTATATGCGTTTTTTGTTTTTCCGTAACAAGAGCAAATGATCTTTCCTTCCTGGATACAAACGGGATCAATACATTTTGAATTGACAATGTATCGGCGATTGGATTTCTTGGATCGATCTGTCTGCGAATCCGTCGATAATGGATAAATCCGCATCTCCCTTTTTTGGCGTGGAAAACCGGCTTTCTTGCGTCACATCGATTATTAACTCGAACTTTTAATTTTAATACTTCTAATTATTGATTTTGCCTTTAATTGATTACCTAACGTTGAAAACAGATCAATCTGATTGATTCATCCTCTTAAAATTGATTAAATTGAATGGATTCCGTTTTTTTAAAGCGCAGAAAAGGATGTAGGATATACAGTGGTACCCCGGGATACGAATGCGCCGGGTTACGAATTTTTCGGGATACGAAAAAATCCCATAGGGATTTATTGCTTCGGCTTACGAAGGTTTCTTCGGGTTACGAAAAAACCGCGCGCTATTTTCCGCCACCGGAGGGCAGCAGAGAGCTATTTTTCCATTAGCCCTATGGGAATTCGGCTTACGAAGGTATTTCGGGTTACGAAATTAACCGCGAACGAATTAATTTCGTAACCCGGGTACCACTGTATATATATATATATATATATATATATATAATACACACACCCACACACACACCACAAAAGGAGGGTTTTGCTCTCGTTAAGGGACCGGCTAATTAATTAATTAAGCCTCTCGTTACAAGGATTCTCTATTATTCCATTAATTGTCTGATTAAAAATACATTATGCTGAGTTTTTAGTATTTTTTTGCTGGATCTTTAATGTAAGGTAGGTAGGTAGACAGACAGACAGACAGACATAGCTAGATGTTAGATAGGTAGACAGATAGATGAGAGATAAAAGACAGAGATATAAAGAGATGATAGTCATAGAGATAGATAGATAGTGATATAGATAGACCATAGTAGATAGATAGATAGATAAATAGGCATAGATGATGTGAGATATAGATAGTGATATAGATCTAGATAGATGATGATAGATGAGATATAAATAGATAGAGCATAGACGATGGATGGATAGAGGCTAGATATCTAGAGATATAGAAGATGTAGAGATATAGGTAGATCATAGAGATTACATAGAGATAGTGATAGACAGAGTATAGAGAGATAGCGAGACAGATCATATACTGGATGGATGGATAGAGATATAGATAGATCATAGATATCACAGAGAGAGAGAGAGATGATAGCGAGCTAGATAGATGATAGAGTATAGATATATAGATCATAGATAGAGATATACATGGATGGATGGATAGATTATAGAGATATAGATAGATGATAGAGATTTAGATAGATCAGAGAGAGAGAGATGGAGTCTGGCCTTGGCCTCTCGTTGTCCGCCAGGGGGCGCCTCGTATCGCCTCTGAAGAAGAATGAAATAAAGAATGAAGAGGAGGAAGAAGAAGAAGAAGAGGGAATGAGGAGGGAGGAGAGAAGGAGGGAGGGGGGGGAGGAGGAACAGCCGCAGCGGCCGCCTGAAGTTCCTGCAGAGGAGCCCCGAAAGGACAGGTGAGTCCCCCACAGAGAGGGTGGGACACATGTCTCACAGGGACGTCGGGATCCGGTAGACACGTGTCTTCCAAGGGAGAAGGAAGGGACTCTTGGACCCTTCAGGCGTTGACACGGGCTTCGTCCATTCCTCAACTTTCCTCACTCTTGCTTTCTCCCGCTTCCTTCTCTTCCCTGTCTTTCTTCCAGCCTCCCTTTCCTCCTTCCATCCTTTCACTCCTATCTTCCCTTACATCTTTCCTCCCTCTTCTCTCCTTTCCCTCCTTCCCTTTTCTTTCTTCCTCCCTTTTTCTTCTTCCCTTCACTTTTTCTTTCCTTCCTTCCTTCCTTCCTCTTTCCTTACTTTCTCTATTCCCTCTTCCTTTCTCTCCTCTTTCCCCTCTTCTTTTTTTCCTTCCTTCCTTCCTTTCCCTTCACTTTCTTTCTTTATTATTCCTTCCTTTCCTTCCCCTCTTCTCCATTCCCTCTTCCTTCCTTCCTTCTTCCTTCCTTCCCCTCCTTTCTCCAAAAAGGAAAGAATAAGAAAGACAAAAAAGGGAGGGAGGGGAAAAAAGGAGGAAAAGGAAAGAAAAGAGGGATGGAAAGGAGGGAGGGAAGAAAGAAAGGAGGGATGGAGAAGGAGGAAGGGATAGAAGGGGAAAGAAGAACAAAAATGGAGAAGGAAGGAGAAAAAGAAAGGGAAGGGACAAAAGAAGGGGGAAGACAGGAAGGAAGGAGGGAGGGAGGGAAGGTGGAAAGATGAAAAAGGGAGGAGGAGCCGGAGGGTGGAAAGAAGAAAGAAAGGAGGAAAGGGAAGAAAAGGATGAGGGAGGGGGAGGAAGGGATTGACGGTGGAAAAAAAGAAAAAGGGAAGGAAGGAAAGAAGGACAAAAGGTAGGAAGGAAAGGAAAAGGAAAAGGAGAAAGGGGGGAGGGAGGAAGGGATGGACGGTGGAAAGAAGAAAGGAAAAAAAGGAAGAGGAAGGTAGTAGGAAGGAAGAAGGAAAGGAAGAAGGAAAAAGAAAGAAAGTCAACAAGAAAGAAAAAGGGGAAGGAAGAAAAAAATGAAGGAAGGTGGAAAGGAAGGAAGAAAAGGAGGAGGGAGGAAAGAAGGAGAAAGGGAGGCAGGGAGGATGGAAAGACAATAGGAAGGAGGGAAGGAAGGAAGAGGGGAAGAAAGAAGGAGGATGGTAGGGAGGAGGGAGGGAGGAAGTGGAAAAGAAGTTGGAAGGTGGAAGGCAGGGAGGAGGAGGGAAGGGGAGGAGGTTGAAGGGATGGAAGGTGGAAAGAAAAGCGAGAAGGAAGGAACAGGGGGGAGGGGGGAGGGCAGAAGGGAGGGATGGAAGGCGGAAGAAAGAAGGAAAGAAAGAAACTCCGACAAGAAAGAAAGAGGGGAAAGAAAGGAGGGGAGAGCAGAGGCAGGGATGGAAGGCAGAAAGAAGGAAGGAAGCAGGGAAGCATTTGTGCGGCTGTATATCAACCTATAGCCGCCATAGGAATATATTGCAGATGCTGCTAAAACAACGTCCGCTGGAAAAAGAGGACGAGGATAAGATTTCATTTGGTTAATAAAAAGGAGCGTTTTATATAATTAATACAATATAATAAATTAATACAATATATTTAATATCAATATAATGCGGACGCTTCTTTGATGATTTCTTAATCACGACGTTTAATTAATCTCGTCCTCTTTTCCAGCCGAAAGTCGTTTAGCGGCATCTACAATATATTGGTATTATCGTTATTGATTATTAACCATATTGTTGTTGTTGTTATACCTCTGCCTCGTTATTTCCGTTCTTAAAGGTCGTTAATCGATTGGAAACTGATCAATCGTTAATTGATTGGAAACTCTGATCCGTCATTAATTGATTGGAAACTCTGATCCGTCGTTAATTGATTCTCCTCTGTCATTAATTGATCACAACCTCCATTTTGTAATCGGCGCCGATGTCGCTCCAGGCGCCGATTCCGGCCTCCATTTTGCACAGAATTCGAACCCAGGTCTCGCCGCCATCGGAGGAGGAGGAGAAACTAGACACCATTTTTAGCCGCGCAACCGCTATGGACTCGGTCCCCCACGCCGCGTGTCCGCCACCACCATGTTGATCCGCGGCCACCCAGACTTTGCGGCAGACGCGGTCTACATTGCGCTGGAGTTGGTCATCGCGGCTTTGGCTGTAGCGGGGAACGTGCTGGTCATGTGGGCAGTCATCCTGAACAGCAACCTGCAGAACGTGACCAACTACTTTGTGGCGTCGCTGGCGGCGGCCGACGTGGCTGTAGGCGTCCTGGCGGTCCCTTTCGCCGTGACGGTCAGCACCGGGTTCTGCGCCTCGTTCTACGGATGCCTCTTCATCGCCTGCTTTGTCCTGGTCTTGACCCAGAGCTCCATCTTCTCCCTCCTGGCCATCGCCATTGACCGCTTCATCGCCATCCGGATGCCCCTCAGGTGAGTGACCACTAGGTGACCACTGGGGGACCAGTAGCATGGCCACTAGGTGAGCTAGATGACCACTAGCAGGACTAGATGGACTAGATGACCAATAGCAGGACCACTAGCTGAACTAGATGACCACTGGGAGACATCTTGCATGACTGCAAGGTGGACTAGATGACCACCGGGAACCACTTGCCTGACCAGTAGATGACCACTAGATGGACTACATGACCAATAGCATGACCACTAGATGGACTAGATGACCACTAGGTGTAATGGATGTCCACTGGGGGACTCATTGCATGACCACTAGATGGACTAGATGACCAATAGACAGAATAGATGACCACTAGGGATCCCTTGCTTGACCACTAGATGAACTAGATGACCCACTAGCAGGACAACTAGATGGATCAGATGACCACTAGCATGACCACTAGATGGACTAGATGACCACTGGGGAACCCCTTCCCTGGCCACTATATGAACTAGATGACCACTAGCATGGCCACTAGATGAGCTAGATGACCACTAGATGTACTAGATGACCACTAGCATGACCACTAGATGTACTAGATGACCACTAGCATGATCACTAGATGTACTAGATGACCACTAGCATGACCACTAGATAAACTAGATGACCACTAGCATGACCACTAGATGTACTAGATGACCACTAGAAGGACTAGATGACCATTGGGAGAGCCCTTGCATGAACACTAGAAGGACTAGATGAACACTGGGAAAACCCTTGCATGACCACTAGAAGGACTAGATGACCACTGGGAGAGCCCGTGCATGACCACTAGATGGACTAGATGACCACTAGAAGGACTAGATGACCACTGGGAGAGCCCTTGCTTGACCACTAGAAGGACTAGATGACCACTGAGAGAGCACTTGCATGACCACTAGAAGGACTAAATGACCACTGGGAGTGCGCTTGCATGACCACTAGATGAACTAGATGACCACTGGGAGAACCCTTGCATGACCACTAGATGGACTAGATGACCACTAGGACTAGATGACCACTGGGAGAACACTTGCATGATCACTAAATGGACTAGATGACCACTAGAAGGACTAGATGACCACTGGGAGAGTCCTTGCATGACCACGAGAAGGTCTAGACGACCACTGAGAGAACCCTTGCATGACCACTAAATGGACTAGATGACCACTAGAAGGACTAATGACCACTGGGAGTGCACTTGCATGACCACTAGATGGACTAGATGACCATTAGAAGGACTAGATCACCACTGGGAGAGCCCTTGCATGACCACTAGATGGACTAGATGACCACTGAGAGACCTAATTAAAATTACGTATTTGCGCCACAGGTACAACGCGCTGGTGACCGCGTCGCGCGCCAAAGGCATCATCGCCATCTGCTGGGTCCTCTCCTTCGTTATTGGCTTGACCCCCATGTTGGGGTGGAACAGGCGCCCCGCAGTGGGGAATGCGGGGAATGCTGCGCCCGACGTTAACGTATCCTCCGCCTCCAACGCTGCCGGCACCAACAACTGCAGCGCCAACATGGTGCCCTGCCTCTTCGAAGGCGTAGTAACCATGGAGTACATGGTCTACTACAACTTCTTCGCTTGCGTCCTCCTCCCACTGCTCATGATGTTCGCCATTTACTTGAAGATTTTCATGGCAGCGCGGCGACAGTTGAAGCAGATTGGGAACAAAATGGCGGCCGCGTCGGCGCATGGTGAGCGCTCCTCCTCGTCCTCCATTTTGCAAAAGGAAATCCACGCTGCAAAGTCGCTCGCCATCATCGTCGGGCTCTTCGCCGTCTGTTGGCTGCCGCTCCACGTCGTCAACTGCTATACGTTATTTTGCCGTGGTTGCGAGCGGCCGCCTCTGTGGCTGATGTACGTCGCCATCTTGCTCTCGCACGCCAACTCCGTCGTCAACCCGCTCATCTATGCCTACCGCATCCGCGAGTTTCGCCAAACTTTCCGCAAGATCCTCAGAGGACACGTTTTGCGCGAAACGGCGCCGCCGCGGTGCCAGACAGCGTCAGCACATGGCAGGGAAAACGGGGAGCGTGGCGCCATTGTCGTAGATTCCTATGACGGCGTCCCGAGTAAAACAGGCGCAGAACGGAACGGGTTCGACGGAGGTGCCAACGGGGACGCCGGGTGCCATTTTTATCGAAACGGCGCAGTTTCGGCGAGGAAGGAGGAACGGTTTGACGAAGGTCTCCTCGCGTGCCACGAGTCGTTGTTCATGGAGTCGGAGACATCGGCGTTTGACCTCTCTAGCGTGTCTTGAGGGCACTATCCTCCTCACGTGGTCAAATATTTGCCATTTCGAGAGCAGCGGTGATGGCGGTGATGGTGACAGTGGCAGAAAACGAAGCGATTTATTTAAAACGAAGATCTGGAAAAAGGAACAAATACGGAGGGATAAAATGGGTGCGAATTGTATATGCTCCACCCAGAAACGTATTCGCCGTTCCATGCGTCCGCCATTTTGGTGCAGTTTTTGGAATTTGGCGACTCTGGGACTTTATAAAAGACATGTTTGTTGCTGTTTATCTGTGTGTTTGTTTTGTAAACAATACATTTAAGTATATATATGTGAGTGTGTGTGTGTGTGTGTGTGTGTGTGTGTGTGTATGTAAAGCCGTAAACGCCTTATTCCATGGTGCGGTTTCCGCGGCAAACGTTTCGTTCCGTAAGTAGGAAATAATTGCATATTTAATAATAATAATAATAATAATAAAATATTTTCCAAGGTTTAACAGGTTCTCGTTCCGGGTTTCGAACTCGGTGCTCGGCCGCCATCTTGTCGCTCGTCTCGCATTTAGCGTGCCGGTATTTAATTTCACAATAGTTTTTACAGCGGCTTTGGCGTCTTTTTTAATGCAATTAATTGGGATAATTAAAGGGTTCGAAATGTAAGGGAGCAAAGATGGCTGCCGATTTATCCGACAGCGCAGCGGCGAAACCGCGCTGCCAGACGTGATGGCGGCGGTGGCCACAAACCCTTCAGGGAATAAACGAAGGAGAAACAGAGGTAAAGAAGGAAACAATGGTTGGCGAAGGCGATTGCGTCGGAGCGGTTCCTCCTGGCGCGGCGCCCATTTGGCGTCGAACAATGGAGGGATTATCTCCGTACGCAAACGCGCACAAAAGACACACGGACTTGGCAGCGACGATCCGTTTCCTGGTTCCTTCGAGTGTCGGCCATTTTGGTTTTTTGGAGGCAAAAAAATCCCAATTTTAAAAAGTTTGGGCACTTTTCTTCACCTCGTTTCTCACGTCTTACATTTAGTGTGACGCCATTTTAATTTCGTGGTTTATCGCAAACGGTTGAGGTTGTGATTTCAGGGCTTTTGGGGGGAAGAGGAAGTGCCCTTCCATCTATATCTATATATGTCATTCATATATATATATATATAATGATTTTTCCCAGCCCGAGGCGTCCAACGTCTCATCTCTGACGCAATTAACGTTTTCCAGTAACCTGGCAAACGAGAACTAATTGGCCCCTGGGTCTTCACGAGGAAAGCGCCTCGTTTCGGGAGACACGCCAATTATAAAGTAATTACCGTCAGGGTTTAAACGGATTTACGCTCCCAGCGTGAAAAGGTACTCCAAGAATTATATATATATATATATATATGCGCGCGTGCACTTAGTCTTGCAAATATGTGTGTGTATATAAAAGAATGGCATATAGAAATATAAGGCATTTGGTGTTGCATATATATATATATATATATATAAAACATAGAAATAAATGTAAAGAAACTTTCTTGCATATATATATATATATATATATATACCCACACACACACACATACATATATTTAATGAATGGAATAAATATATGAATATAAAGGTATTTAGTCTTGCGCATATATATATATATATATATATGAATAACATAAACATATAATTATAAAGGCATTTTCTCTTGCAAACATATATAGATATATAGATATATGAATGACATAAATATAGAAATATAAGGCATTTGGTCTTGCATATATATATATATATATGAATGATATGAATATATAAATATGAGGCATTTCCTCTTGCAAACGTGTGTATGTGTGTGTGTGTGTATATATATATATATTAATAACAAATATATAAATATAAGGCATTTGTTCTTGTAATCATATTTATGTGTGTGTGTGTGTGTATATATATATAAAACAGCAAATGCCTTGTATGAATGACATACAAGGCATTTGCTGTTTTATATATATACATATATACACACACACACATATGCTATGGATGGATGGATAGATAGATATGCTAAGTTAAATGCCTTGTATGTCACACACACATATACATATATATATATATGCAAATTTATTTATATTTATATCTGTATAGCATTCACACACACACACACACACACATGAGAGACATAATACACGGCATTTATTCCTTCTAGGCTGGCACTGAATGCATTAAAACCCTGGAAGGCAGTTAATGTTTCATGGCCTTTCCTTGGATAGCATTGTTTTTGCGTCGGACACTGCCGCCGCCATTGTTCTCCTTCTTTTGGCGCTTTGGAACAAAACGTACCCTTCCTTCTCAGTTCGTTCGCCGCCGGACGGTGATTAATGACTCCGGCCTCCGAGTCATGGAAACACAGAAGAACAGAGAGCTGGAGTCGGAAGGGTTGCCATGCAGGAACTCCCATTCAAAACCATGCAGGAAATCTAAATCCAAAGCCATGCAGGAACTCACCATCAAACAGCACCAAGTTAATGGAATAGGGGTCTCTCTTAGCATCGTTACTCCAGTTTTGTCTAAAGGGTTTGATGTCCAGATGTCCAGATGTCCATAAAGGACCGAGAGTTAAATATCGCAGGATTAGAACCAGAGAACAGTACTTTAATGAGGGTTAATTAACAGGAACCTTTCGCACCCACCTCCCATTAATCCATATATGCTAGTCTTCATATATCTATCTATCTATCTATCTATCTATCTATCTGATTTTGCAGCTTATTAATGCCTATGTTAATTTTCATACACACACACACACACACACACGCACACACACGATTTTGCATCCTATTATATGATTTTCCAGCCTTTTAATGCATATGTTAGTAAACTAGGATTTGCAACCAAATGATAATAATTCTCATGTTAGTTTATTTATATGTGTGTGTGTGTGTGTGTGTGTGTGTGTGTGACGACATTGTATCCTATTAATGGTTATGATACACACACACACACACATATTATTTTGCGTCCTATTAATGCTTATGCATATATATATATATATATGATTTTGCATCCTAATATATGTGTGTGTGTGTGTGTGTATGCATAGATGAAAATCACACATATATGTAAACATAAATATCATTAGGATGCAATATATATGTATATATATATATATGCATAAGTTTTAATAGGATGCAAAATCATATATGTGCGTGTGTGTGTGTGTGTGTGTACACACACCATTAAGCATTAATATTGTTAGGATGCAAAATCATATACTGTATATATATATACAGTACTATGATTTTCATCTCGTGGGAAAAGGGAGCCTTTGGTCAACATTCAGGAAAAGCATATTTTATCAGTTACATAAAACAAACAATAATAAACAAAAACAAAAAATAATATACTCCGCGGATGGTCTTCGCTTTTCCTGTCCTTCGCCGCTGCCACCGCCGCCATTGCACGCTTTTTGGCATGTACGGCAAACCCAGATCGCAGGCATTTCCGCAAACAAACAAAACAAACAAAAGTTCACGCTGAAAATAGAAAGGTCAGATGCTTTACCCAAAGCAAAGTGTCCCGAAGGAATACAGTAAATGAATTAAGCCATTCCGGCTGATCGCTCTGATGTTTCCCTCCTCCTGGATGACCACTGGATGGACTAGATGTCCACCTAGCATGACCAATAGCTGGACGAGATGACCACTTCAGACCCCTGGCATAGCTGCTAGAGGAATTAGATGACCACTGGGAGACCCCATGCATGACCACTTGATGGACTAGATTACCACTGGGAGACCTCTAGATGAAGCAGATGACCACTAGGGGACCCCTTGCATGACCACTAAATGCATTAGATGACCACCAGCAAGGCCAATAGATGAACTAGATGACCACTGGGAAAGCCCTTGCAAAACCACTAGATAAACTCAATGACCACTTGGAGACCCTTGCATGACCAACTAGGTAAACTAGATGACCACTGAATTAACTAGATGGTCCACCAGGGTACCAATTAATAACGACTAGATGAACTCACAGCGCTATGTAAATTTACAGCGCTTTATAAATAAATTAATAATAATAATAATAACAACAACAACAACGATGACCACTGGGAGGTCATACTAGTATGACCACTAGATGGAATAATGACCACTGGGATTCCCATTGCATGACCACTAGATGAACTAAATGACCACTGGATGACCTAGATGACCACTGGGGGACCCCTTGCTCGACCCCTAGATGAACCAGATGACCATTAGGGAAACTAGATGACCAATGGGAGACCTTGCATGACCACTAGATGGACTAGATGACCACTGGATTAATTAAATTACCACTGGATGAACTAGATGACCACTGGGAGATCCCTTTTATGACCAGTTGATGAAATAGATGACCACTAGATGGATTAGATGACCACTTGAGGACCCCTTTGAGCTTCCTGTCGTCCGAAGGCAAGTGACCAGTGGATTCGTTCTTTCTTTCTGCCATTTTTTATTTGTATTGAAGTTAAATATTACTCATCCTCTCAATCGACGCGCGTTTCACTAACGAGGCTTAATGTTTAACCATGGCGCATCCCGGCGGCATACTTTCTGCGCCAGCTGTCATGGAAAGAGGATACACATTTCAATAAATGTTTTAAGAGACTAGATATAACATCCGAATTAAAGTACTGCTTTGTAATCCTGCGCAGGATTACGAGTTCACGGTACACGTCGCTACGTGCTTAGCATTGCGTACAGCGGACAAAATCCACGTAAATATTTACGTAAACATCCCTATAGGCCTTAATTCGAACCCGTTACAGGGTTTTATTGTCCAGGTTTTGCCATATGCGCGAGTTAAAATTTCACGAATGGCGTTAAATCCGTGCAAGTGAAATATTACGAATGGCGTTAAATCCACGCAAGCGAAATATTCGCAGCGTTAAATTCTCGCGAGCGTAATATTTGCCAACTGAGTTAAATCCACGCAAATCTTCGTAAAATGAACTAAATCTTCGCGGACAGAGTTAAATCCACACGATTTAAATCCTCGCGGTCTGGTGTTAAATCCACGCAACCAAATTTAAATCATATTTCCCTCGTCTTTTTCCGTTTCTCTTAACATATATACTTTTTAAAAACGAACGTACTTTTGTTTTGCTTCAAAACAACATTTTAGTGTCGGTTTTGTTGTTTATTTCCCTCAGAGAAAGGTTTTAATTAATCCTCCTTTTTCTATTAATGTTTCAAAGTTTTGTTTATTTATGTGTTTTTAAATAAACATTAACCCAAGAGGGCCTTATTGTTTGCTTTTCATGTTGCAAGGCTGCACTTTGCTCCTCTTTCTTCCCTCAGGAAGAGTTTGTGATAGTAGGGCTCAAACTAGGCCTCACTCATCCCCAGGCTTTCCTAGTGTCTCAGCCCAGGAACGGTGAGGGAGAGGCGTTCAGGGCAACAAATTTAGGCCCAGGCCTGACAATGGAGGAACCGCTGAGGAAATTCCAGGAGGCCGAAGGGGAGGCCGTATGGTGCGTTCAGGAACTACATTTTCCATCAGGCTTTGCGGCTTCTGACAGACGTTGTGAGGGGAATATAGTTATTAATTTAGTTACATAGTTATTTATTTAGTTATATAGTTATTTATTTAGGTAATTACATAAGCATAGTTAAAATTAATGATAGTAAATTATTACTAAATAATTGTGACCAAATAGTTATGTTTAGTTACATGGTTATTTATTTAGTTACATAATTACTTAGTTAATTGCATAGTTGTAGTTACAGTTAATGATAATAACATATTACTAAATAATTACTTCTAAACAGTTACAGTTAGTTACATAGTTCTTTTATTTAGTTAGTGCTACAGGTAAGGTTGCAGTTAATAATAGTAAATTATAACTAAATAATTGTTATTAAATTGTTATGTTTAATTACATAGTTACTGTATTTATTTAGTTCCACATTTACAGATACCATTAATAATAGTGAATTATTATTAAATAGTTATTACTAAATAGTTATATTTAATCACCTGGTTATTTTAAATTAACATTTAGTTATATAGTTACATTTAGTTGCATAGTTATTTATTTAGCTTGACAGTTGTTTGTTTATTTATTTATGCAGTTATATTTACAGTTAATAATAGTAAATTATTATTAAGTAATTATTACTAAATAATACTAAGTCACATTATAATTAAGTTAGGAATTTAGAAAAAGAAAATTGAGATGTAAATCATGATAATAATGATAAATAATATTATAATTCCCCTTCCAGGGCTCTGGACCTCCCTCCAGCCGCTTTGTCCGCAGCTGAAGAGCGCGATTTCGAGTTGCGTGGTTACAGGTTCGAAGCCGCAGCGGAGCAGCTGAGGCCACCAAGGGTGGTCCGCGTGGGGCTTGTCCAGAATAAAATCCAGCTCCCGACGGACGCTCCGGTGGCCGAACAGGTGACCACTAGGGGACCCCTTGCATGACCACTAGATGAACTAGATGACCACTGGGGGGACACTTTGCCTGACCACTAGATGACTTAGATTACCACTAGCGTTGCCACAAGATGACCACTGGGAACCCATTGACTGACAAACTAAATGAACTAGATGACCACTGGGAGACCCCTTACATGACCACTAGATGGACTAGATGACCTCTGGAAGAGCCCTTGCATGACCACTAGGTGGACTAGATGACCACTGAGGACCCTTTGGCTGACCACTAGTGAGCTAGATAACCACTAACATGTCCACAAGATGAACTAAACGACCACTGAGGACCATTAGTGACCTAGATGACCACTAACATGCCCACAAGATGAACTAAATGACCACTGAAGACCCTTTGCCTGACCATTAGTGACCTAGATGACCACTAACATATCCACAAAATGACCACTGAGGACCCTTTGCGTGACCATTAGTGACCTAGATGACCACTAGCATGACCACCAGATGAAGTAGATGACCACTGAGGACCCTTTGCCTGACCACTAGTCACCCAGATGACCACTAGCATGACCACTAGATGAACTAGATGATCACTGAGGACCATTAGTGACCTAGATGACCACTAACATGACCACAAGATGAACTAAATGACCACTGAAGACCCTTGGCCTGACCACTAGTGACCTAGATGACCACTAGCATGACCACAAGATGAACTAAATGACCACTGAGGACCCTTGGCCTGACCATTAGTGACCTAGATGACCACTAGCATGTCCACTAGATGATCTAGATGACCACTGAGGACCCTTTGCCTGACCACTAGTGACCTAGATGACCACTAACATGTCCACAAGATGAACTAAATGATCACTGAGGACCATTAGTGACATAGATGACCACTAACGTGCCCACAAGATGAACTAAATGACCACTGAGGACCCTTTGCCTGACCATTAGTGACCTAGATGACCACTAACATGTCCACAAGATGAACTAAATGACCACTGAGGACCCTTTGCCTGACCATTAGTGACCTAGATGACCACTAGCATGACCACCAGATGAACTAGATGACCACTGAGGACCCTTTGCCTGACCACTAGTGACCTAGATGACCACTAGCATGACCACTAGATGGACTAGATGACCACTGGCAAACATTTACGCCATCCAGCAACGGCGAATTTCCTCGTAATTTTTGCGACCGCCATCCAAAAGACAATCCTTGTTTTGCCTTTTAAATGTTAATTATCCTGAGTGTAAAAGCGCTTCTAACAAGGCTAATTACCCTCCGCTTCCTGCACGCTTTGATTCCCAGTACAAAATTGCGGCGCGGGTTCAAAGGTTGCGGCGTTCGCTTTCGCTTATTTTGACTCTTTAATCCCGGCAATAAAATCCTCAAATCAAGGCAAATATATTGCTCATGCTAAATGTGAGATACGGCAGCGAGGAAAAACAATGTAAACGTATCGCTCGCGCTAAACGCAAGATACGGTGGCGAGGAAAAGCGTTAATTAGCGATTAATCTAATTTTGCCCCCCCCCGTTCTTTTCGGATTAGGTTGCGGCGCTCCACCGGCGCATAGAAGAAATCGTGGAAGTGGCGGCCATGTGCGGCGTCAACATTGTCTGCTTCCAGGAAGTCTGGAGTGAGTAGCGAGCCCGGGCGGCCATGTTTTTTTTTTTAAATTGCGTTAAATGCATTTTTAATTCTTTCCCCCAGCGATGCCTTTTGCGTTCTGCACCAGAGAGAGGCTCCCTTGGACCGAGTTCGCGGAATCGGCGGAAGATGGGCCGACGACGCGGTTTTGCCAGAAGGTATGGTGCCGGGACAAAATGGTTGTCCTTCCACCATTTTGAGACCTTAATTTAAGGGAGAAAAACATATTTTGTATTTTGAAATTATTAGACCCAATAGATTTGCAATTTCAGTCCTAAATCTGCAAAACGGATCACACTAAATGCGAGATACAGAGTTGAGGAAAATCTTATGTTAGGACAGTTAGGGATGTTTCACCACTGTGGTGGTCATCTAGTTCATCTAGTGGCCATGCTAGTGGTCATCTAGTTGGTCTAGTGGTCATGCAAGGGGTCCCTGGTGGTCATCTAGTTCATCTAGTGGTCATGCTTGGGGTCCCTGGTGGTCATCTAGTTCCTCTAGTGGTCATGCTGAAGAAGAGAAGGTTAAAACATCCCCAGCTACCTCAGTCGTTCCTCATAGGGCTTCATGGTTTCCAGACCCTTCATCATTTCAGTCACCCTCCTTTGGACACGCTCCAGTTTCTCAATGTCCTTTTGTAATTGTAGTGCCCAGAACTGGACACAGTATTCCAGGTGGGGCCTGACTAAAGCAGAATAGAGTGGCACTATTAATTCCCTTGATCTAGACACTATACTTCTATTGATGCAGCCTAGACTCGCATTGGCCTTGTTAGTTGCCGCATCGCACTGTTGACTTATATTCAACTTGTGGTCTACTTGGACTCCTAGATCCCTTTCACACGTAGTTTCGTTCAGCCAGGTGTCCTCCATCCTATATCTGTGCATTTCATTTTTCTGTCCTAAGTGCAGTACCTTACATTTCTCTGTGTTGAATTTCATTTTGTTAGCTTTGGCCCAGTTTTCTAGTCTGTTCAGGTCATTTTGAATCTTGATCCAAATTCCTCCTAATTTTGTGTCATCATGCTAGTGGTCATCTAGTTCATCTAGTGGTCATGCATGGGGTCTCCCAGTGGTCATCTAGTTCCTCTAGTGGTCATGCAAGTGGTCATCTACTTCATCTAGTAGTCATGCTAGTGGTCACCTACTTCATCTAGTAGTCATGGTAGTGGTCACCTACTTCATCTAGTGGTCATTCAAGGCGTCTCCTGGTGGTCATCTATTTAATGCAGTGGTCATGCAAGGGGTCCCCCAGTGGTCATCTAGTGACTGCATGCATTTCCTTTCCACACCATTTTCGACGCCAGCACCCCAACATTTTTCTGTCGCCGGGCAGATAACGTACGCGAAGGCACTGACCATTTGGCCGCAGATACGTATTTCTGCAAACGACCGGACGGTGCTTCTTCGGCCGGAGAGACGGGTCAAGCGCTGGGCGTCCGAGATTAATGGATGCTGGCGGTCAATATCTCCACGGCGTCCGGAGAACATGAAACAGAGAAAGGAAGGGAAGCGGAGGCTTAATCGGATCAAAGGGAGACATGATTGATGGACGTCATGGAGGCCAACTGGGGCCATTATGCGCCGCTGGCCATTAGCCGCCATTAGCGGACGGCCATTTTTATGGAAAAACAAACGCACAACAGGATGCTTTAAAAGGCAATTTTCTAATTATGAGGCTTCTAACGGGAAAATAAACGAGGTTTATCCCATCCCATTAAAGCGCGAGGGTCGAGTTTTGTGTACCGTAAAAAGTGCACAGGAGGATTATCCGGGTTCGTTCGGCGCCATTTCAGACACGCGTTTTGCACGCGCTTCTGAACAAACCGTGCCTCGCTTTCGCCCCCCCCCCCCGCAGCTGGCCAAGAAGCACAACATGGCAGTTGTGTCGCCCATCCTGGAGCGCGACACCGCCCACAGCGAGACGCTCTGGAACACGGCAGTGGTGGTTTCGAACTCGGGCGCCGTGATGGGGAAGACGCGCAAGAACCACATCCCCAGGATCGGGGACTTTAATGAGGTGAGGGTCTGTCGGGTCTCGTTCGCCATTTTTGCGGGGGTGTAAACAAGGGACAGATCACGCTAAATGTGAGATACGGCGTTGCGGAAAATAAAAAACTTATAGATACGGCGTAATTACAACCCATTGTGTCTTAATACTGTACCTCCTTCCTCAGTCGACTTACTACATGGAGGGCAACCGCGGCCACCCCGTTTTCCAGACGCCGTTCGGACGCGTCGCAGTCAACATCTGTTACGGCCGCCATCACCCCCTCAATTGGCTCATGTTCGCCCTCAACGGAGCGGAGGTCATCTTCAACCCTTGCGCAACCATCGGGAAACTCAGGTAAATCTCGGCACGGTCCATCGCATCTGCCATGACGCCGACGCCATCGTGAATTAACCGCGGTTTTTCATCTCTCCGCAGCGAGTCCATGTGGCCCATCGAGGCACACAACGCTGCCATCGCGAACCACTGCTTCGTTTGCGCCGTGAACCGTGTCGGGACGGTGAGTGCGTCCGCCATGGTTTTTACGGTTGCACTTCGACTGCAATTTTAATATTTGTGTCCGAACCGCCACCATCATCATTATCGTTAGAGTTAAAGGAAGGGTTCTGGAAAACATCTTTTTTCCTTCGACAGCCAGACGCGGTGTAATTAGGTTTTCGTCTTTTTTGCGTCCGGCATTTCATGGTATGGAGGAAAAATGGCGCAATGATGCCACCTTCTGGTTAAAAAGGGATAAGCTGTCACAATGCAAGACATCGTTTTATATATATATATATATATATATATATATAAAAAAAATCATTAAATGATTTAAAACAAACAAACAAATAAACAACATAGTTAAATTTCGTATTTTATTCCACCTATTTTTTTTTTCAGGAAATTATCCAAATCCTTTTACTTCAGGAGATGGAGAGAAGGACAGTATGTACGTCCCTTTATATAGATATTGATATAAAATTATATATAATATAGTAGTATGTATATAAAAACACACATGATAAAACATTATAACATATGTTGTGTGTCTGTGAGTACATAAACACATAAGTGTAGAATAATATATATATATATATATATGAAAACGTATAATATATGTGTGTGTGTGTGTATATATATATATATGAAAGCATATAATATATATATGTGTGCATGCATGTATATTTATATATGAAAATGTAATATATATGTGTGTGTATATATGTAGGTATGTGTATATATATATATGTATGTTTGCACATATAAATATATATATATATATATGATAACGTATATATATATATATACACACACACACACACATATATATACACACATGTTTGTGTATATATATGCATATATACATGCAGACACACATATATTTGTGTGCATGTATATATGTGTGTGTATATATTTATATATATATACACACACATGCATACAGTAATATATATATATATATATATATATATATATATATATTTGTGTGGAATGAGAGTCCATTGACCCTCCATTTTAGCTGGAGTAACATTCTCCTTACCTCTCCCTTTCCGGCACAAAGCCCACCGTGACTTCGGATACTTCTACGGTTCTAGTTACGTGTCCGCTCCGGACGGCAGCCGAACCCCTGGCCTCTCTCGAACTCGGGACGGGCTCCTTGTGGCCGAGATGGACCTGAACCTTTGCAGACAAGTCGCCGACAAGTGGAACTTCAAGGTAAAATGTCCCCTGAAGCCACCGCAAAAACCGCGTTCTACAACTATGCGTTTGCGCGGTTTCGTAAAAAAGGCAAAATTTTTCAACTTTGAAACTGTGGTTTTTATTAATTAAGGCTGCAACAGCGTTCGCGAGTTTGCAAACTATAATATTTAATCATTTGATAAACATTTCGTTTTGGGATTAAAATGAAATCGAATTGATATATTAAAATGAAAAATAAAGAAGAAGTCAAAGTCAGGAGATCAATTATTGACCGACTTAATTCGCATATAACATTTTAATAATTTAATTTAATTTAATTATTTGATAAATGAGTCAGTTGGAATTAAAATGAAATCAAATCGATTAAGTAAATTAAAAAATAAAGAAGTCAGGAAATAAATGACTTGCGGATTGAATTATAGAACAGCGTTTGTAAATTCGCGAGTAATAATATTTAATCGTTTGATAGAACAAGTCGGTTGGGATTAAAATGAAATCAAATTGATTAATTAAAATAAATAAATTAATAAATAAGGCAGGAGGTGAATTATTGAACGATAGAAATATCATTGCAAATTTGCCAATCATAATATTTAATCGTTTGATGAACGATTCGGTTGGGATTAAAATGAAATCGAATCGGTTAAGTAAATTAAAAAATAAAGAAGTCAGGAAATAAATGACTGACGGATTTAATTATAGAACAGCGTTTGCAAATTTGCGAATAATAATATTTAATCATTTGATAACTGGGTCACCCTTATAACATTAATTAATTAAAAGAAGAAATCGGTAAACAAATGACTGATCGATTTAATGATAGAATTCACTAAATTCAATCACTAAATTCTCTCATTAAATTGCCCATTTGTCAACAATAATATTTAATCATTTGATAAATGAGTCACGCTTTTGGGAGAAAATTAAAAAGACAAAGAAGGATCGATTAAATAAATTACTGACCGATCAAATGGTCACTTTTTTCCTCCAGATGACCGGCAGATACGAGATGTACGTCCGAGAGCTGGCCGAAGCGGTGCGGCCGGATTTTGTACCGAACATCATCAAAGAGTGAATTAAGCATTTAATTAAGGATTTAATTAAATAAGAATTTAATGTAATTAAGCATCAATTAAGATTCGTTTCCCGTAATGATTGTCCCATTTAATCCTTCCGTTTTCCGTTCATCCTCAGCTTCCTTCCTTTGCAAACCCTCCATCTATTGATGAATTCATTGATCCGTTTATTGACCGATCGATCAATCGATTGGATGCAGACCTAACAAATCCGCGTAACAAGCCTAATTGAACCCAGATCCTTACCCTTCCCGCTTTATTGATCGCTTTCTAATAAAGTCCTGTTTTCTTATGGATCAATACAGCTTGGCGAATTGAAAAACCGATCGCGATCGATTTTGATCAAATCGTTTTATTATCATTATAATTACAATCGAGAACGGCTTATGACTAAAATAAATTTGCATATAAAATTAATCCGCATGTAAAATAATCCTTACATTCGCCATCGTTTCTCGTTTTATGGCTTTGGCGCATTTTTTGCCACACGGAAAAAACGCGGCAGCGCAAAAGTGACGTTTCGTGTTTTTCAGCAGCCATTTTGTTTGGTGTGACAACCGGGAGCCGACGCAGCAATCCCATTTCCGATTACGCGCCACTTTGCGCAGGTCCGTTATGGAAGGCGGCCATTTTGTTTCATTCGTAGAGTTTATAGTGAGTTCTTCTGCGGCACAATTTATATATATATATATATATATATATAATTATTAATGTTCTGCCCAAAAAATCACCAAAAAAATCGTGCGTCCCGTGTTCTTTGCGCCCTCGCCACACTAAAATATCGTGGAGAGTCCTGAGATAAGTGAATGACGCCAAGATGAATCCGGGAGCGGACGGGCGACCGACAGCAATGACGGCTTCAGCGTCGTGACAGCGTGTATTTCCCACATGTCAGCTGTCGCTGTAAACGAAGAGGATATCCTCGTCCGTGCCGTAACTCGTCCTCGCTTCTTCGAAATTGTCGACGCTGGTGCAGCAGGTCCCTGCGCGGTGAGAAAGGAAACGGCGCTGTTATGTGACCATAGAGTTGCGCTGGAGGACCCAGAGATTCCTAGAGAGGACACTTCCCTAGGCCTTTGTAGGTCCTCCAGTGGTATTCTATGGGAATATATGACCATAGAGTTGCACTGAAGGACCTAGAGATTCCTAGAGAGGACACTTCCCTAGGCCTTTGTATGTCCTCCAGTGTTATTCAATGGGAAGATATGACCATAGAGTTGCACTGGAGGACCTAGATATTCCTAGAGAGAACACTTCCATAGGCATTTGTAGCCCCTCCAGTGTTATTCTATGGGAAGATATGATCATAGAGTTGCACTGGAGGACCTAGAGATTCCTAGAGAGGACACTTCTGGCATCTGTTATTCTATGGGAAGACGTGACCATAGAGTTGCACTGGAGGACCTAGAAATTCCTAGAGACACATCCATAGCCATTTGTAGGTCCTCCAGTGTTATTCTATGGGGAGATATGACCATAGAGTTGTCCCAGAGATTCCTAGAGAGGACACCTCTCCGTTAAACCGGGGTTTTTGACGCTTACTCACGGTCGGCGTACGCAGGGTTGTTGTAATAGATGCTCCCTGAGGCGCGGTTGTATCCGCAAAGGACGATGAAATGGCCCTGGTAGTCTGGACTGCGGCAGAAGCACTTCTGTCCGATGGGGAGGAAGCAGCAGTACTTGACAGGACTCGAACACAGCTCGCAGAGGAGGACGACGGCGTTGACCAGGACAATGGCCAAGTGGCCGCGGGAGAGGTGCCTCTGGACATCCTGGACGGTCACCGCGCTGGAAAAGACAGCAGCAAAATAGGATATGGGTTCGGATAATAGGTCCTGTCTAGGAATCTCTGGGTCCTCCGGTGCAACTCTGACATAGGGCTGACCATTGAGTTGCGCTGGAGGACCAAGATGTTCCTAGAGAGGACACTTCTATAGGCCTTTGCAGGTCCTCCAGTGCCATTCTATGGGAAGATATGACCATAGAGTTGATTTTGAGGATGTAGAGATTCCTAGAGGACACTCCTCTAGGCCTTTGTAGGTCCTCCAGTGCAAATGCTGACCATAGAGTTGCAATGGAGGACATAGAGATTTCGAGAGAGGACACTTCTCTAGGCATTTGTAGGTCCTCCAGTGTCATTCTATGGTCAATGTGTGGCTAATATTGACCATGGAGTTGCACTGGAGGACCTAGAGAGTCCTAAAAGAGTATACGTACGGCGAACGCTGACCATAAAGTTGCTCTGGAGGACCTAAAGATTCCTAGAGAGGACACTTCTCAAGGACTTTGTAGGTCCTTCAATGTTATTCTATGGGAAGATATGACCATAGAGTTGCACTGGAGGACCAGAGATTCCTAGAGAGGACACTTCTGGTGGATGTTGACAATAGAATTGCCCTGGTGGACCTAGAGATTCCTAGACAGGACACTTCTCTAAGCATTTGTAGATCCTCCAGTGTCATTCTACGGTTAATGTGTGGCGAATATTGACCATAGAGTTGCACTGGAGGACCTAGAGCAGGGGTAGGCAACCTTTTTGAGTCGGGGGCCGGGTTGCTGTCCATCAGACAACTGGGGGGGCCAAAGCTGGGGGGTGGGGCTTCCACCACGGGGGCGGGACCATGTGCTGGGGGGGGCGGAACTTCCACCCTCCGGGGGCGGAGCTTCCACCCCCAGGGGCCAGGCCACCTCCTCTTTGCCGGCCCCTGACAGGGCCCCAGGTCATGTCAGAGGCCAGGAAAGAGCCGGCGGGGACCGCCAGCACTGGAGGCCTCCCCGTCTTTGCCGGCCCCTGACGCCAGAGGCCCGCTGCCGCCGCCGGAGCCCTCCTGGAGGGCCCCAGTGACGGCAACTGGCCTCCCAGGGGCCTGCTGCCGCCGTCGGAGCCCTCCTGGACGGCCCCAGTGATGGGAACTGGCCTCCCAGGGGCCCGCTGCCGCCGTCAGAGCCCTGGGCGCCGCCATTTTGGGGGGAAAATGGCGGTGAAATCTTGTGCAACCTTCCCTGAGGTCGTGTGAGATTTCGTCGCCATTTTGGGCAAAAAATGGCGGCACCCATAGTGAGGAAAAGCCGCAACCACCGCCAGCGGCGGCAGCGGCAGGAGGAGCCAGGGGCCGGCTCAAAGGCCTCCGCGGGCCGGAGGTCGCTGACCCCTGACCTAGAGAGTCCTAAAGAGGACACTTCTCTAGGCATTTGTAGCTCCTCCAGTGCGACTCTATTGTCAAATTCCGGCGCAACTGCGCAAACTCTGTTCTATACTGACCGTTGAACTCACCATTTCTCAACTAGGACTTTGCAGGCTTTGGCTTGCGCAAAAAGCTGGTTGACGCGGTTCTCCTCCGTGTCGAAGTGTTTCCTATAGAAAGACTGAAAGAGATGGGGGGGAATTGCGTCAGACTGCAAAATGGCACTCGCGAGAAATTCGGGGATCACAGGACTGAAGCCAAAAATAAAATAAAATAATTAATTAAATTAATTAAATTAAAATTAATTAAATAAATATTAATTTAATTAATTAAAATTAATTAAATAAATTATTTAAGATTTAATTTTAATATATCGCTCACGCTAAATGCGAGATACAGGTTCGAGGAAAAATAATAATAATAAAATCTGGGATTAAATTAATTATTAATTCATTAGCGCGAACGAAACGAACCTGGTTCTTGTAGCCTTTGTCCACTCCGAGGGTCTGGGTGCAAAACCGGTGCTTGACGCCGAAATGCCGCATCAAATATGCCAAGTCGATGGTCCAGATGCTCTTGGTCAAGCGCAGTTCTTGGATGGCCCTCTGGAAACCGTCGTCGTCCAGGAGGTCCAGGTACCTGTGGCGAGGAAATCGGCGGAGTTACAAAGATTTATGTAAATCCGTACAGACCCGCGCTGCTGCATGCCGAGCAGACTTACTTGAGGACCATCCTGGAGCAGGCCAGGCCGCAGTCCCAGTGGTAGAGCTGCTGGAGGATGGGGACCTTCAGCTGGACAGTTTCGGCTGCGCCGTGGACAGGAGGGACGCCAGTGCGAATCGCGGTCCGCGCAAGAGAACAAGAGAACAAGGCATTAGTGCTTAGTAAGGACTACAAATCCTAGAGTTCCATAGGCTACAAGGCATCTTCCTAAAGCGGAGGGAGGAGGAGGAGGAGGAGGAGGCCTTTCGCTCTCTGCACATGCTCAGGAGCACTCTTTACGGATGCAATGCAGGAAAGGGTGAGGAAAAGGACCCTTTCCTTCCTCCCTTTGCCCTCTGCACATGCTCAGGAGCACTGCCTTCCCAATCCAATGGAGGAATAGAAGCTGGGTGGCCATTTTCTTCCTCCTTTTGACCTCTGCACATGCTCAGGAGCACTCCTTCCCAATCCAATGGAGGAAAGGATGAGGAAAAGGACCCTTTCCTTCCTCCCTTTGCCCTCTGCACATGCTCAGGAGCACTGCCTTCCCAATCCAATGGAGGAAAGTATAAGGAAAAAGACTGGGGCAGCCATTTTGTTTCTCCCTTTGCCCTCTGCACATGCTCAGGAGCACTCCTTCCATCCCAATCCAATGGAGGCCTTTGCTTTATCCCTTTGCCCTCTGTACATGCTCAGGAGCACTCCTTTCCAATGCAAACCAATGGTGCCCTTTCCTTTATCCCTTTGCCCTCTGCACATGCTCAGGAGCACTCCTTCCCAATGCAAAGGTATTAAGGAGAAGCAAGGGGGACCTTTCTATCTCCCTTTGCCCTCTGTACATGCTCAGGAGCACTCCTTTCCCAATGCAAACCAACGGAGCCCTTTCCGTCTTCCCTTTGCCCTCTGCACATGCTCAGGAACACTGATGCAAAGCAATGGCGCTCTGAACATGCTCAGAGGCACCACCCACAGACCTGGGTGAGGCGGGGCAGTCCCCTTTCCTTCCTCTTCCTCTTCCTCTTCCGCCTCTCGGCCGGGGCTCTTCATGGCTGAGGAGTCCTACCTTGCAGGGAGCCCTCTGACGTCTCTTAGCCCCGCCCTTGGTCTCGCCCAGGAGCCCTTGCAAACCCCGCCCCTAAACCATCCCCCTTACAGCCAGAAAACACGTTTAACGCGCATGTTTGACGCATTCATACGTTCAGGGGGAAGGAATACACGCGAATAAACGCGTGTTTTGAGGCCTATAGTGTTATTTTTCCTATGGGAAATGTATTCCAAACCCTCACTCTCCTTCAAATTAAGAAATATCAGGTTTAGGGCCGTAATTAGGAGCAAGTGTTGACACGCGTTAATTATAAATTAATTATGCTTAACGGCTTTTAAAAATATAAAGGCTTTGTTTATTGAAACCTGGCGGAACTTTAGTTGCAATGACTCTTGTTTTCCAGTCGAGCCTTTGAAAGGCTGCACCGGTTTTATGACAACAAAGTTCCCCAACTGCCATTGGATAATAGGGACGCCTAGAGCGTCCAGGACGTCCGGTACTTACCGGAAGTCAACGTTAAAAGCCTTCCCCCATGTAAATTTTGTTATTCCCGCCAATAATAAGCGTTTTTAAACGATATTAACGATGTTAAAATAAGGAGGCGGGGCTTTAAGGGCGGAAGTAGCCTCCCTTCGCGGCTAGTGACGGTTGTTTTTCCCCGCAAACCATAGAGGTCCAAGGCTTTTTAATGGGCGGAAGTGGCTAGAGCGTCGCGGAATCGCCTCCTACTTCCGGTTTCCGCTCGCAGTGCATTCTGGGACGCCGGGCGTGCGTTTGGGGAAGCGCCAGTAAACGGATTTCCAGCATCGCCAGAGAAAGGTGAGACGTTTTGAACGCGTTTTTCGGCGTTTTAGGAGGGACTACAGGTCCCATAATCCACAGTTATGGCCTAAAGCACTACAGATCCCATAAATCCTCGTGTTTGCATGCTTTTTTGGTTGGAGACTACTCCAAAACCCGTCTTGCCCCATGCTTTTGGGAAGACTACAAATCCCATCATGCCTCATATTTTTGGAGGGAAGTACTCCAAAACCCATGTTTCCTCATAAATACATGCTTTTTGGGGAGGAGAGTACTACAAAACCCATATTTACACAGTTTTGTGAGCTAGAGTACTACAAAATCCATCTTGCTTTATACATGCCTTTTGGGGAAGGAGAGTACTACAAAATCCATCATGCCTCATATATACATGCATTTTGGGGAGGAAATGACTCCAAAACCCATCTTTCCTCATTGTTTTGGGGAGGAAACCACTCCAAAACCCATCTTTCCTCATGTATCTATCATCCTTTATGAGGAAGGAGAGTACTACAAATCTCATCATGCCTCTTCATATTTGGGATGAGAAAGGGTACTACAAAACCCACCATCCTTCTCTCATAGGTCCCATGAAAGCCTCACATCCACAACCTTTGAGGCCCCTTTATTTCCTTCCACAGAATCGGGTGCGAATTGCCGCCGTACGCCGCCGCCGTACGCCGCCATGTCTATCGGAGTCCCCATCAAGGTCCTCCACGAAGCAGAGGGCCACATAGTGACCTGCGAGACCAACACAGGAGAAGTCTACCGGGGGAAGCTCATCGAAGCCGAGGACAACATGAACTGCCAGGTGAGGGCCACACAAAATGACGGACGATGGGAGATGCAGTACAAAATGGCGGACAAAATGGAGGACAATGGGGGCATCAGTACATACGCCCCTCCTTCCTCCGTATCTATCTGTCTATCCATTCTCCAGATCTATTCATCCATCCGTATCTGTCTATCATCCGTCCTCCATTTTGTCTACTTATCTTCCCTATCTCTCTCTATCTCTCTAACCATCCCTATCTATCTATTTCTATCTATCCCTCTATCCATATCTGTCTCTCTCTCCATCCATCTTATCTATGAGCCATCCATCTCTATCTATCTATCTATCTATCTATCTACCTGTTCATATCTATCACTCCATCTCTCCATATCTGTCTATCTGTCTCTCTACATCGATCTTATCTATCCATCCCTCCATATCTATCTATCCCTCCATCCATCCATTTTATCTATCCATGTCTATCTGTCCATGTCTGTCTGTCTGTCTGTCTATCTATCTCTATCCCTCCATATCTATCTATCTGCCTATCCCAACATCCATCCATCCATATATATCTATCTATCCCTCTGTATCTGTCTGCCTATCTCTCCATCCATCCATATCTATCTATCCATATCTATCTATCTGCCTATCTATCTATCTCTCCATCCATCCATTTTATCTATCGATATCTATCTTATCTATCCATCCCTCCACATCTGCATATCTGTCTATCTATCTGGAACATGAAGACAAAATGGAGGACGGTATCATCATCACTCTGTCCTCCGTCCTCCATATCTCTCCTTCCCTCCATCCCCCTCTTTATCCGTTCTCTGCATTCCCCAGAGCTGTCCATCCATCCATATATGTCTGTATATCTGTCTATCCATCTGTCTATCTATCTGTTCATATCTATCCATCCATATCTATCTTATCTATCTATCTGTCTTATCTGTCTGTCTGTCTGTCTACCTATCTGTCTACCTATCTGTTCTTATCTCTCTCCTTCCATTTCTATTATCTCTCCATCTATCCATATCTACCTTATCTATCCATCCTCCCTATCTATCCCTCCATCCTTCCATATCTATCTATATCTCCATCCATCCACATCTTATCTATCCCTCCCTCCCTATCTATCTGTTCATATCTATCTCTCCACCCATCCATATCTATCTTATCTGTCCATCCCTCTATATTTATCCCTCCCACCATATGTATCTATCTATCCATTCTCTACATTCCCCAGATCTATCTATCCATCCCTCCATATCTATCTCATCTATCCATCTTTCCTCCATATCTATCTATCCCTCCGTCCCTCCATATCTATCTATCTATCTATCTATCTATCTATCTATCCATCTATCCATATCTATCTCTATCCATCCATCCATATCCATCTTATCTCTCCATCCAACCTCCATATCTATCCACCTCTTTATCTATCTGTCCATCCATCCATGTTTATCCATACGTAAATGCATCCATCCTCTACATCTGTCCATCCTTCTGTTTATCCATATCTATCCATCTGTCCATATCTATCTATCTATCTTATCTATTTATCTATCTATCTTTTTAATACACTTTCTATACTTCCAACGTATTCCTGTATATTATTCTTTGGATCGTTAGATAAAATATACTGATAGATAGATAGATAGATAGATAGATAGATATCATTAAAACCGTTCCTCTCTAGGAATGTCCTCCGGTGCAACTCTATGGTCAAAACCTGCACCGAAAGAGCTATGGAACTCCCCAAATTGTTCAATATATGTATGTATTTTTATATATCTATATCTCTACTTATGTTTTCCGGATGCCGCCGTTGGCGCAGATGTCGAACATTACGGTGACGTATCGCGACGGCCGGGTGGCGCAGCTGGAGCAGGTCTACATCCGCGGGAGCAAGATCCGCTTCCTGATCCTGCCGGACATGCTCAAGAACGCCCCCATGCTCAAGAGCATGAAGAACAAGAACCAGGGCTCTGGTGCTGGGCGTGGAAAGGCCGCCATCTTGAAGGCGCAAGGTGAGGCTGCAGCGGATGCGGCAACGGGGTATATACATCTGTCGTATATCTATCCGTCCTCCATTTTATCTATTACCTATCTCTATCTACCTATCTGTCCATTCTACATATCTGTATCTGTGTATCTATCCATCATATTTCTTTATCCATTCTCCATTTATCTTCCTTATCTATTCATCCTCCATTTTACCTATTTCTTTCTTATCTCTATCTATCTATCCATCACTATCCATCCATCCTATCTATCTATCTATCTATCTATCTATCTATCTATATCTATATATATATATATATATATGTCTGATCTGTCTATCTATCTTTCTTTCTATATCTATCTCCATCCTTTATTTTACCTATCTTCCTGATCTCTCTCTCAATCTCTCTCTCTATCTATCTCCATCCTAGATAGATAGATAGATAGATCAGACATATATATAATCTAACTATCTATGTATCTATTCATCCTCCATTTTATCAATTTATCTTCCCTATTTGTATCTATCTATCTATCTATCTATCTATCTATCTATCTATCATATATCAATATCTATCCATGCCTATCTGTTCATCAATATTATTATTATTATTATTATTAACCTTTATTTATTAAGCGCTGTAAATTTACACAGCACTGTACATACAATCTTTTAGTCAGACAGTTCCCTGCCCTCAGGCTTACAATCTTAAAAAGACACGACACAAAAGGAGAAGGAATGGTTGTGGGGAATAGGATCAGGTCCAGCAGATCTTCTCCACCTCCGAGGCCTGGACCAAGGCAGATGGACTGGAGGAAGGGCTTGGCTTCAAACTGGAAGTTAATCTTCCATCCAGGGAAAATACCTACTCTCAAGTAGGATAATACATCAGTACATACATAGCATACCGGAAATGGTTGATCACAGGCACCAAAGAACATCAGATAGTAAGTGACAATTATGCAATACCTGGGAAACGTCTCTGAACAGAATGGTCTTCAACTCCGTTTTTGAAGCTGTTAAAGAAGTGATGCTCTGTTCGCGGGGGAAGAAGGTTCCCGGAGTGAGGGGCAGCGAGTGAAAAGGGATCCGAGAGGGGCAGCGGAATCCTGGGCTGTGGACAGACCTGACTACCAGAACGGAGGGTCCTAGTGGAAGTAGGAGAAGAAGGTCTGATAAGTAAGGAGGGGCCAGCCCATGGAGGGCTTCTTAAACGTCGACAGCAGGAGTGTGTACTGAATGCGAAAAGGGAGGGGGAGCCAGTGAAGGGATGCCAGCAAAGGGAGATATGGTCAGAGCGGTGGACGCGATGTGATAATGCGTGCATCTGAATCTGGACAGAAATTAAAGGACGGAGGTGAGAGAGGAAGCCAGCCAGAAGGATGTTACATTCAATCAGTCGTGAGACCACTAGGGCATGGACCAGGATCTTGGCAGTAGAGGCGGAGAGATATGTCGGATTTAACAATTGTTAAAGAGAATCTACAGCCTTGGCTGTGGCTGGATCTGGGGATACACGACAGAGAAGAATCAAAGAGATGAAGCCAAGACTGCGGGCTTGCTGGACCTGGTTGAACTAGAAATGTGTCCACAGCGACAGAAAAGGATATGAAGGGTGGCTTAGAGGGAAGACAAGAAGCTCCGTCTGACATGTTGAGCTTCAAAGCCGAAGCCGCATCCACTGCGAGACGCTGTGAGCAAGCCGGAGACTTGCTGTTCAAGCCTTGAGACAAGGTCAGGGGTGGAAAATACAGCTGGGTGTCATTGGCATCGAGATGGTAGGAAAACCAAAAGACTGATGAGTTTTCTAAGGCAGTGTGTAGAGAGAAAAAGAAGGGGACCAGAAACAGAGCCCTGGGGAACTCCAAACAATAGGAACAGGAGGAAGCAGTCTGACCACCTGTGACCGCAAAAGATCTCCGACAAGTAGATCTAAACCAGTCGAGAACAGAGTCGCTGAGAACCAAGGTCAGAAAGTATTCAACCGGAGACAGTGATCACACGTGGTCAAAGGCGCCAGACAATCAGGAGAAGAGATGAGAAAAGGCCGTTAGCCTTGGCCCGAAAGGTCATTCTGAGACTTGTGAGGCTGTCTCTTTAGAATGCCTGGGCGGACACCAGACTGGAAAGGGAGCGAGGATGAGTTGGCTTCAAAAACTCAATCAGCGCGAATAAACACCCGTTCCAGGACCTTAGAAAGAAAAGGAGAAGAGAAATGCGACTAGCTAGCAAAGAAGGGGGGTCAAGAGAAGGTTTTTTCAGAATTTGGGACGAGACATGTTGAAGTCGCAAGGGAAGGACGCCGGAGAGAGAGAGGATTAAGATATGGAGAGAAGCAAGCGAAGGGGGAGCTGCTATAGAGATTAGGAAGACGGGGCATGGATCAAGAGGACAGGTTGCAGGTTTGAAGAGTTCAGAATACGTATTATAGTAAATATAATAAATAATTTTTAATATATTATTACTATTTTCTTATATATTTACGACAATTATAAGAATTTAACCTATATATATATCGTAAATTTATATCATTCGATATTGAGCTGGTATGAAAGGAGCAATATGACTAACGAGACAGATTATTTATATGTATGGGATTTTATGACGAACTTTGCAATATGAGGCTGCGACCTTACTAAGTAAATGTAGAGATAAGGAAGAGACAGAGACAGGCCGGAGGAGATAGAAGCGAGTCGAGGTGAAGATAACATAGATTTACTAAGTAAATAGGGTAATACACATTATAAGAGGGATATAGAAATGAAATTAGAATAAGGAGTAATAAGGAAGAATGCCCGAGGTAGGATAATATGATAGATAATAGGTGGAATATGCTAGATATAGTAGAGAGTAGGAAGATTAATTAGGCTAATGATCCTATTTTATTATTATTCTGTTAAATATTAGCTTATATTTTAAAATAGGATAAAAATTAGATAGATATATACTTTTTATATATAGTATATATATATATATATATATATAAAAATTTAAAAATAAGTATAATAATCATTATATTAATATGAATTTAATTTAAAATAAAAATATCTAATGATAATAAATACGATATATAGTAATTACATATAACATTTTATATAAATATTAATTATATATAATTTAATATATTATATTAATAATTTTATAATTATTATAATTTTAAAAATGTTTATATATTTTTAATATTAATATAAATATAAATCTTATATATAAATTCTATATATATTCTTCATATGGTAATAATTAAATATATATAATCATATATTGAATATGCCCAAGTTAATCATTATATTAATATTAATAGATATCATGTACTTTATATTATTATATATGCTAACAATGCTAATATATTAATATTAATTAATCTTAATATACAATATACCTATATCTATAATTTTATATATTTGACATAATATTAATATATATTAATATATTAATACAAGTTATTAGTAATTACTGTAATATTAATTAATATTATACAGTGGTACCCCGGGTTACGAATTTAATTCGTTCCGCGGCGCCGTTCGTAACCCGAAAGATTTCGCAACCCGAAAAAGCCATAGCCGCTAGCGCTGGAAAGCCGCGATTTCGTGCGAAAAAGCGCCGAAAAGCACCAAAAAAATTTTCGTAAGCCGAAAAACAAAACGTAACCCGTGAACAGTTTTTTCCTATATAATTTTTTCGTTTATCCCGGAATTTCGTGTAACGCGGTCATTTCGTTATCCCGGGTTACCACTGTGTGTATATATATATATATATATTATAATAAACACTTTAATGTATTTATTATATATATATCTATTTTGCGTAGGTCGACATTTTCTCGGGCGCCATTTTCATCCAGGTCGCCATGGGGCTCAACATTTACGCCGCCATCGTCATTTTGCTCACCATCACCTCCATCTTCACCATCACAGGTCAGGACCTAGACATCTCTAGAGACGCCATATTATTCAACTAAGCCAAACTGGCGCAATATGCGGATGGAACACTTTCCGTACCACCTCCGACACCATTTTTTTCCGTCCCACAGGCGGTTTGGCGGCGGTCATCTACACCGACACCCTCCAGACCGTGGTCATCATGGCGGGCTCCGTCGTCCTCGCTGCTTTCGGTAAATTTACGTAATTTCGCCGCGATGCAACAATATGCCGCCTTGATAATCAATATTGTTATCCCCATTCGCAGCGTTCAACGAAGTTGGCGGCTATGGCAAACTCGTTGAGCGCTACATGAACGCCATCCCCGACGTGAACACATCATACCCGGCGGCATGCTATACACCGCGTCCGGACGCATTCCACCTCTTCCGCAATGCAGTCGACAGCGACCTTCCATGGCCGGGGCTCGTTTTTGGGCTCAGCATCCTATCCTTTTGGTATTGGTGCGCCGACCAGGTACGTAAAAACGTGTCCATTGCGCGCTTTGTCATGGTTTTTGTGTAACTTTCGCCGTTTCCGCAGCTCATCGTCCAGCGCTGTCTCTCTGCGAAGAACCTGTCGCATGTCAAAGCGGGTTGCATCCTTTGCGGATACTTGAAGATCCTCCCCATGTTTTTGATGGTCATGCCGGGGATGATCAGCCGCGTCCTTTATACAGGTAAGGAGATTTTGGCGCGGTTCGCATCCTGGAAGGTTGCTAAAGTACAGCATCCTCCAATACATATTTATGCGCCCCTTTGATACATTAGGCACACTTTTTAGACGGATTCGCATCCTCCGACGGCGAAATGCACCACTTTTCGCAAAACTGCACAATTACGCTTCTGAGGGGATGCAGTTCGCGTATTTGGCGCATAATCACATCCTCAGATGCCTAATTTTTCACACTGTCGTTGTGCCGGGGATTATGGGATTTTTTTGTCTTTTCCGTAGACGAAGTTGCGTGCGTTGAACCGCGAAAGTGTGCCGAATACTGCAGTTCGGAATTTGGTTGCTCAAACATCGCGTATCCATTGCTTGTCGTCCGACTGATGCCCGATGGTAAGATGCCAAAAACGTGATAGCACCAAGTGCGAACGGTGCAGAAAACAGCGTTGCAGCTCCAATTAACGTGATTTCCGCCTCCCCGCCGCAGGTCTGCGCGGCCTGATGCTGTCAGTGATGCTAGCGTCGCTGATGAGCTCGCTGACCTCCATCTTTAACAGCGCAAGCACACTTTTTACGATGGACATCTACACGAAGATGCGGAGGAGCGCAAAGGAGAGGGAACTGATGATCGTCGGGAGGTAAGGCGTGCGTTTTACGGTTTTACGTAAATATGCCAATATGGAGTTTGATCTGCGCAAGTTTTACAAAATGGCGTCTTGCGGAAATGAAATCTTTAATCGATATTTAATTAATGAGTCTAGATTGCTGTGATTTATTATATATATATAATAAAAGTATACAATATTTAATATATATTATTTAATGTATTATATAATATATTATTACTATTTATTTATTTATTTAACATGTGTTTATATGTATGTATATATTTTATTTAACAATATTATATATATAAAACATGTAATTAATATATATTAAATATTATATATAATTTTACTATACAATTTTATGTTTCCATAATTTATACAATGATATTATTTTATAAAATTGTATTCATTTTATTACATTTAATGTCAAACACAAAAGAGTGCATACATATGTATATTATATTATATAAAATATTTAATTAAAATATAAATTATATTAAATTAATATAAATATATATATTTTTATAATCTTAATTTATATTTCTATTAATATAATTTATATTTATGCTTTTAAAAATATATATTTTATATTTATATAAATATGATTATAAATTAAATTAATATAAATATGTATAATAAAATTTATAATATTATATATTAATATATTTTATATTTATATTACAAATCATATTATAATTTATATTTATAATTAATTAAATATTTTGTATAAAATATAAAATAATATATATATATATAAATATTATATTAAATTAATATATATAATTTATATTTCTAGTATTAAATAAAAATTAATACTAGAAATATAATTATATATATATATAATTAATGTTAATTTAAAAAAATTATATTTATAATATAATATTTAGTATGATATTCATGTTATTTTTTATAAACGTATCATTAATATTTATAGATAGATAGATAGATAGATAGATAATATCTCCGGATGTAACCCTCCTCAGGTTGTTCATCCTGGTCCTAATCGCGGTCAGTATGGCCTGGGTCCCTGTTGTCCAGTCAGCGCAAAGCGGTCAGCTCTTAGACTACATCCAGTCCATCATCAGTTATTTAGGGCCGCCGATCGTCGCCGTATTTTTCCTCGCCATCTTCTGTAAGAGGGTCAACGAACAGGTCAGTGGCGGTGGTGGTTACTGCGTCTGAAAAACACATGGCTGCTCCTCCAGAGCAACTCTGTGGTCAATGTAATAATGTATAGTCAATGTTTCCTTCCAGGGCGCGTTTTGGGGAATGGTCATCGGATTGGTCATCGGTCTGGCACGTATGATCACGGAATTTGTATATGGGACGGGAAGCTGCGCCGCGCCGAGTGCCTGCCCTGCCATTGTTTGCGGCGTGCATTACCTCTACTTCGCCATGATCCTCTTCACCATCTCTTTGGTCATCATTCTGGCTGTCTCCCTAATGACCAAACCCATCGACGACGTCCACGTGAGTTGACACGGCTGCCGCTGCCTTTGCAAAAATCCGTGCAGGATTTTAATCCGAACTTCGAGACCATTATTTTATATTTTTAAAGCATATTAAGAATTATTTTTATTAGAATATTGATCTATTATTAATCAATTATTGTATTAGAATATTAATATGTTATTGATAAATTCTTTTAATTATGATTATAATATATTATTGGAATATTCATATACTATTAATAAATTATTTTTATTATAATATTAATATATGGGATAAATATAATTTATTTTATAATTTAATATATAATTTAATAATAGTATATTTAATATTATAATTAATATTATATGAATGTTATATACATATATCATATAATAATAAACATTAATTTATATAAATATATATATATATGTAATTACATAAAATATAATATTAAATTAATATTGTAATAATAATATAGTTTTTTCTTTATATATTATATAAAATATATAAAATGTTTATTATTAATATTCAATAATAATATTTATTATATTTTTATATTTTACAAATAAATATTTTAAAATATTATATAATTGTATAAATTATAATTTATATATTATAAATATTATACTGTATATAATAATATTAAATATAAATCATTTATACCATTATAAATATTATTAGAAAATAAATATTATATATTTCACAATAATATAAATATTAGATATATATACAGTATAATATAATATAAATATAAATTATATATTTCCCCCCTGTCATGGACGGATCATTTCCTGGTAGAGGCGAAAATCAAGGTCTCTACCCAGATCCCCCCCGGGGGTGGCGGACCAGTTAGGATGGTCCACCCTCGAAGGCTGATGGAACCCAAAAGGTTCCAGGAAGCCTTAGAGGGGTCCATGGTTGGAAGCGACGGCGACTCTGTTGATGCCCTCACCGGTATCTGGAATACCAGTCTTTCAAGGGCTATATACAGTATCGCTCCTAAGCGCCCTCTCAGGCCCGCTTCCAAATGCAAGCCCTGGTATACAGAAGATCTCCGGGCAAGGAAGCGGGCACTGCGACGGCTAGAGTACCGTTGGCGGAAACACCTTTGCTTAGACAAGGCTCTCCTAGACCAACTGTTAGAGGACTACGGAGAGGCAATACGAGCAGCAAAGAATTCGTTCTATGGTGCTCGTATTGCGTCTGCAGAGTCGCGTCCGGCAGAGTTGTTCAGGGTGGTCAGGGAGCTAACTCAGCTCCCTCCCGCTCAGAACCAGATCCTTGAACCTACTAAGGCCTGCTGTGACTTATTTAACGACTTTTTTGTGGATAAAACATCTCGGATAAGCGAAGGTCTGAACGCCGACATTTTAGCAGAACCTAAGGTAGAGGTGTCCGGAGCCTCCGTGGACTTTATTAAACTGGATCGGTTTGAGTCGGTGAGTACCGAGGATGTGGACAAGATCCTCGGAAGTGTTCGGAAGACAACCTGCTCTCTCGATCCCTGTCCCTCATGGTTAGTGGCCCAGGGGGGATCGGCGGTAACAACTTTGTTACGCCAGATAGTTAATACATCTTTGAGGGATGGGCAATTTCCATCACAACTGAAATTGGCCATAGTAAAACCTATTCTAAAAAAGCCCTCCCTCGACCCCCTGGTTCATAATAATTATCGGCCTGTTTCGCTGCTACCATTTTTGGGGAAGGTGATCGAGAGGGCAGTTGCAATCCAGCTTCAGGCGGTCTTGGATGAAACGGATTATCTGGACCCATTTCAAACTGGCTTCCGGGCGGGCTACGGGGTTGAGACGGCCATGGTCGCCTTGGTCGATGATCTCCGTCTGAGCGTCGACAGGGGAAGCGTGTCCCTGTTGGTGCTCTTAGACATCTCAGCGGCTTTCGATACCATAGACCATGGTATCCTTCTGGGGCGCCTGGCAGAGGTGGGAATCGGGGGCACTGCGCTCCAGTGGTTCCGGTCCTACCTCTCTGGGAGGTCCCAGATGGTGCAGCTGGGAGACGTGTGCTCTGACGAGAGGCCCCTTAAAACCAGGGTCCCTCAAGGGGCCATTCTGTCTCCCATGCTATTTAACATTTACATGAAACCGCTGGGAGAGATCATCCGGAGACATGGGGCGCGGGGTTATCAGTACGCTGATGACACCCAAATCATTTTCTCTATGTCTCCGACTGATGCAGTGACTGGGGATGGGGTCTCCCCTCTCGTGGCCTGTCTAGAGTCAGTAATGGGCTGGATGAGGGAAAACCGACTCAAATTGAATCCAGAGAAAACGGAGGTACTAGTTATAGGTTCCCCTGGTCCAGGAATGGCGGTGGTTCCACCTGTCCTGAACGGGGTCACGCTCCCTGTGAAGGACTCCGTGCGCAGTCTAGGGGTGCTTCTTGACTCGTCGCTACACCTGACTGCTCAGGTGAACGCGACGGTCAAGAGCACCTGTTATCAGCTTCGGCTTATTAGCCAGCTGTGCCCATACCTGGCCCAGAGGGACCTAGAAACTGTTGTACATGCTCTGGTAACTTCGAGACTGGATTTCTGCAATGTACTCTACTTGGGGCAACCCTTATATCAAACTCGGAAGCTGCAAATGGTTCAGAACATGGCAGCCCAGCTGGTCACTGGCGCTCCCAGGACCAGCCATATAACACTGGCATTGAAAGATCTCCATTGGTTGCCTATCCGCTTCCGGGCCCAATATAAGGCGTTGGTTATTACCTATAAAGCCCTAAATGGCTTGGGTCCAGGTTACCTAAAGGATCGCCTCTCCCCGTACATTCCGCCTCGCACCCTCAGGACATCTGGGCAGCAGCTACTGAAGGTGCCTGGGGCTAGATTGTCCTCCACCACGCGGAGGACATTTTCCACGGCTGCCCCAGCCCTTTGGAATACGCTGCCCACTGAGCTCCGCTCGACTACCACCCTGGCCCAATTCAGGAAGGATTTGAAGACCTTCCTGTTCCAACAGGCATTCCCCGATTAAAAATCCTGTGGGCCACCCTCCTCTTTCGTGGCCAAGAGGAAGGGCTTTGGGGCTTTTAGCCTGTGTTTTTTATTATTGTTTATATGTGATGTATTTTGGATTTTATTATATGTATTGTTGTTTTAAATTTTATACTGTAAGCCGCCCTGATCGAAGGAAGGTGCGGGATATAAATAAAAACTTTATTATTATTATTATTATTAAATATATAATATTACATTATAATATAAATATTCTGTAATATATATATAATATACATATATATTCTATTAGCTTTTCCGTCTCTGCTGGACGCTGCGCAACCGGACGGAGGAGCGCATAGACCTGGACGCAGAGGAAATGGCGGTGCAGGAAGAGACCATCTACGAAAACGATTCACGTAATTATCATGCTTCTCAATAGCTCTTACTGACCATTGTTCCCACAGACCACTGTTCTCATTGATCGTTGTCCAGACTGACCACTGTTCCCACTGACCATTATCTCCATTTACCATTATTCCCACTGACCAAACCATTGTTCCCATTGACCACTATAGCAACTGACCATTACCTCCACTGACCATTGCACCCCACTGACCATCATTCCCAGTGACCGTCATTCTGCTTGACCACTATTCCCACTGACTATTATCTCCACTGACCACTATTCCCACTGACCATTCTTCCCATTGACCATTGTTCCCTTTGACCATTGCTCCCACTGACCACTATTCCCACTGACCACTGTCTCTATTGACCATTCTTCCCATTGACCACTATTCCTAACGACCGTTATCTCCACTGACCACTATTCCCACTAACCACTATTCGCACTGACCGTTATTTCCACTAACCATTATTCCCACTGACCACTATTCCCACTGAGCATTGTTCCCTTTTACCACTGTCCCCACTGTCCATTGCCTGCACTGACCATTCTCCCCATTGACCATTATTCCCAATGACCAAACCAATGTTCCCATTGACCACTATAGCAACTATCCATTACCCCCACTGACTGTTGCATCCGCTGACTGTCATTCCCAGTGACTGTTATTCTGCTTGACAATTATTCCCACTGACCACTATTCCCACTGACCATTATCTCCACTGACCACTATTCCTACTTACCACTCTTCCCACTGACCACTATTCCCAGTGACCGTCATTCTCACTGACCAATAT
>NC_056528.1:29779122-29803217 GCF_019175285.1 Sceloporus undulatus
TCCCTAATTCAAATCCTTTCGGACGGTCCGAGGGGTCATTGGATCAGCTTTGGCATGGATGACCGCCTCGGAGTATGAATTCCGGCCGTTTTGGCCGGTTAAACATTCCTCGAAGCATCAAAAGTTTGTCACGTTTCTTCAAAGGACTTTGTTCCTTTTAGACTTTAACCCGGTTTTAATCCAGAGTTACTTTTTAATCCAGGAAGGTGTAAATAAAAAACATCCCTTTTATCGCTTAGTTAATTGCAAATAATGCAATAAAGTAGTTTATAGTTAGAAAATACTGTATAACTTTCTTCTTTCAATTAGAAGATATGAAAGACATTATTGGAAGGTTTTCTCAATTGAAAGTGCAGATAATCACCAACAATTCAGCTGATTACTAGAAATTCAGGTACCTTCTAGCTAGTTACTGGTAATTCAGGTAGTTACTAGCAAGTAACTAGTAATTCAGCTGCTGTAGTTACTTGCGAGTTACTGGTAATTCAACTAGTTACTAGCTAGTTACTGGTAATTTCAACTTAGTTACTGGTAGTTCGACTAATTACTAATGATAATTCAGATGCCAGTCAGATAGTAATTACTTGGTAAATAACAATAATCTGCTAAACTGTACTACTACTACTAATAAATATGATTAGTAAATAAAATAATAAATGATAAATATTATTATTAAATAAAAATAAGTATATAAATATAAATATAATAAAATATAAAAATAATTATATAATTAAAAACATTATAAATAAAATAATTATATAGTTATTATAAATAAAATAAAATGTAAAAATAAATATCTATATATAATAATTATAAATGAAAAATAATTATATGTAAAAAATTACAAAAATATAAAAATAATTATTTAATAGTTATAAATAAAAAGTAATTATATAATTATAATAAATATAATATATATATAATTATTAATTTTAAAAAGTATATAATTATTAATATTATAAAATATAAAAATCATTATATAATAATAAATAAAATCATTACATAATTATTTTTATATATTTATAATATTTATAATTATTATGTAATTATAAAAATTTAAAAATAATTATGTAACGATTATATAATTTATTATTATATAATTTTTATTTATTTATTTATTTATTTAAGTATTTATATCCCGCCCTTCAGCCCTAATGGCTCTCAGGGCGGCTTACAATATTATTTTTAATTAGACAGTTCCCTGCCCTCAGGCTTACAATCTAAAAGTAAAAATTTAAAAATATAAAATGATTTTTATATTTTTATAATATTTATAACAATTATTCTAAATATTATAAAAATATAAAAATAATTATATAAATTATAAATAAAATAATAATTACTATAAATATAAAATATTAATTTAATGATTATAAATAATATTATTATTATTATTATATATAAAATAATTACATAATAAATAAATATAATAATAATTAAATAAAATAAATATAATAATAATACATTGCCATTAAATAATTGCATCAGAAATTTTGTCCTCCGTAGAAAAATGAAGGCCAAATCATGGAAGATTGGGATCCTCGCTGCTTTCCTTCTAGTCCTCACTGGCTTCGTTGCCATTTACTTCGGGTTACGGCCGCGTCCATCGCGCAAAGGGTCAGAAACGCACGTCTACAAGATGGCTGCCATCGCTGCCGACGCCGGTCCCTGTTCAGTCATTGGACGGTAAGTCAAAAAATATTGTTTAAGAAACGTCATAATCTATGGTGGAGACGGTGACGCTTGTTTTTTTCCTCCGCTGCGCAGGGACGTCCTCCGTAATGGCGGTTCCTCCGTCGACGCCGCCATTGCCGCGCTCCTTTGTACGGGGCTGATGAACCCGCACAGCATGGGGATCGGCGGTGGTGTTTTCTTCACGATATTCACGCCTGATGGTAAGCGGAAATTCGCACCCATCGGCCTGCGTCTCGGATCTGTGTCTTGGTGCCAGAAATGCCGCGATTGTGACACTGCGGTTTTTTTTGTATCTCCCAGGGAAAGTGGAAATTGTCAACTCGAGGGAGACAGCGCCGAAAAACGCGTCGCGTGATATGTTTGGCAACAACACGCAATTGTCTCTGAAAGGTAATATTATATTTTATTAAATTAATATCTTATTAAATCAATTTTATCTTTTATTAAATTCATTTTTATTAAATTCATTTTTACTTAAATTCATTTTAACCTTTATTAAATTATTTTATTAAATTAATATTTATTAAATTAATTTTATCTTTTATCAAATTAATTTTCTTTTATTAAATTAATTTTATATTAAATTATTCTATTAAATCAGTTTTTATTAAATTCAGTTTATCTTTTAACATTAATTTTATCTTTTATTAAAATATTTTAATATTTATTAAATTTAATATCTATTCATTAAATTATTGGTATAAATTATTTATGTTTAATTAAATTACTATTTTTCTTTTTAATATTTTCTTCAATTTAAAATAATATTTATTAAAGTTTAATTTTATCATTAAATTAATATATTTTGTTAAATTACCTTTTATTAAATTCATTTTTTCTTTTATGAAATTAATATCTTTTATTAAATTAGTGTTTATTAAATTCATTGTATCTTTTACTTAATATATTTTATTAAATTAGTGTTTATTACATTATTTTTTCTTTTTTTAAGTTAATAACTTTTTTAAATTAGTGTTTATTAAATTAATTTTATATTTCATTAAATTAATATATTTTATTAAATTAGTTTTTATTGAATTAATTAAATCAATTTTATTTTTTATTAAATTATTTTTTTAATTTTATCTTTTATTAAATAAATCCTTATCTTCATCCCTATCAATTTAAGTTTTCTATCGATAGATTATCTATATCCTTATCTTTATTAATTAATATTTCGTAACGGCAGATTGTCCGTATTTTTGTCCTCGTTAAGCAACCTTTCTTATCGGTGTATTATCCTTACCTTTATATTTCTTACCTACAGGAGGATTGTCGATCGCCGTTCCAGGCGAAATCCGCGGCTATGAAATGGCGCACAAACGGCACGGAAAGCTCCCTTGGAAGGACCTCTTCCTTCCCAGTATCAAACTGGCGAGGGAAGGATTCCCAGTTGGGAAAGGACTGGCGAGAGCCCTCACATCAAAGAGAGCAACCATCGAAAGCAACCCAGCCTTCTGGTGAGTCCTAGCAGGCTGCGAAAATCAATTAATTTTCGCTCGTTAAATCCACAAATTTTCAAATATTAATTGACCATTTATTAAATTAGGTTTAGATTAATACACACAAGAAAATTCGTCAAGATTTCCATCCCCGAAATTTCCGAAAAGACTCTTGCAAGAAAATTTATCTGACTCCTGTATTCCTCCTCCTCCTCCGTTTTCACCTTCTCTCCTTCCCTCTCTCCTCCAGCGAAGTCTTCTGCAAAGACGGCAAAGTCCTCGGACAAAACGAGATCGTGAGGATGCCGAAGCTCGCCAGGACTTATGAGATCCTTGCCGACGAGGGACCGGACGCGTTTTATACGGGGAGCTTGGCGCCGCAAATCGTCGCCGACGTCCAGAAAGCAGGTGAGGACGGGAAGATGTGGACAGGGAACTTCTGTATGGCGTGTGGTGACGCCATTTTCGGTGTTGTTACAGACCGTACCTAAGTATTAAGATAGTTATATAGGGTCTAAAATGACTGTATTTGCCGCACGTTTTGGATCTCGTAATCTTACGCATCCTGTCGGGATCTTGTTAGGATCTCATTAGAGCCTTTCATTCCAGGAGGGATCCTCACCTTGGACGATTTACGGGATTACCGTCCGATTTTGGATGAGAACCCATTGAAAATCACTCTCGGGGAGCTCACCGTTTACACCCCCGGAGCGCCATTGAGTGGCGCCGTTTTAGCGCTTACCCTCAACATCCTCAAAGGTAAGATCACGGACGTCAGATATGTAATAATTCGACATCATTTGTAACCTAAATAATTGTATTTATTTATTTTATCATTTATTATTTAATTACATAATTATTAATTATTAATTATTTAATTATTATTTAATTATTATTGTTTATTTAGTATTTATGTTTTATTGTATTTATTTTTATTAATTATTTTAATTATTATTTTAATTATTATTTATATAACAAAATAAATAATAATTAAAATAATAATTAAAATAATTAATAAAAATAAATACATTATTATACATATACATATTATTATTAATTTATTGTTATTATAAATTCATTATTTATTATTTTTAATTTTAATTATTTATTATTATTTATTATTTATTTATCAATTAATTGTTTTATTAATTATTAATTATTTTTAACCTAAATAATTAAAATAATCTGTAAAAAAAAGACTCAGAGATCTTGAAAAATTGAAATTGTTACAATTACGCGCGTATGCAAAACGCGCAACGGCACCGTGCTTTCCGCCATTTTCCAGACACCTCTTCGTCATGTCATTGTAATACTATAGTAGTAGTAGTATAATTCCACAACCTCAAATTGTATGGTAACACCCTGATTAATGCTGTCGTGGCACGTAATCATTCGCCGTCATCACCGCCTCTTCCTCCTCCTCTTCTCCAGGGTACAACTTCACGCCGAACAGCATTGCGACGCTGGAGGAGAAGTCGCTGACCTACCACCGCATTGTGGAAGCCTTCCGCTTCGCCTACGCCAAGAGGACATTGCTGGGAGACCCATCTTTCGTCGACGTCACCGGGGTACTTTCCCTAATCGCCTCAGTAAAATGGCGGAGTCAATTCGGTCTCTCCCTCTCATGCCGCGCTTTCCGCCATTTCCTAGCTGGGCTGGACGGTTGTGTCGGTGACATGGCAGGTTGGATCGGCGCCATGGGGGGTTGGATCAGTGCCATGACACTCCCCTAACTTGGTGGCGAGTTTGAATCCCGTAATTTTCGGGGGACAACGGTCTCCCTCCTCTTCATCCCTTTCACTTTTCGTCCGTGCAGATAACCAGAAACATGACCTCGGAGTCCTACGCGGAGACCCTCCGCACCAAAATCACGGACGCCACCCACAATATCAGCTACTATGAGCCCGAATACTACTTCCCGGTTGACGCGGGTACCTCTCACCTCTCCGTTGTGGCCGCTGACGGCTCGGCTGTGTCCGCTACCAGCACCATAAACCAATAGTACGAGCTCAAAACCTTCCCTCAGAGGCAGTCCTCACCCTTGTGGTGGGCGGATGGCGTCGTTGTGGCGTCCGCTGCTGCGTCGTGGAATCGCGCATTGAGTTACTCCAACTCCCCATAGATTCAATGGGATCTATTCTAATTGCCAACTCCTTGCCCTTCGCCGCAGTTTCGGGTCAGACGTCCGTTCCAGTGTCAGCGGGATCATCTTCAACGACGAGATGGATGACTTCAGCTCCCCGCACATCATCAATGGCTTCGGGGTGGCCCCCTCTGTTCCCAACTTCATTGCGCCGGGTGAGCACCAGAGCGCCAGATCGCGACTCCCCCCCCCACCAAATTATGCCCGGATACCCCTTTCCATCCCTGTAACTCATCCGAACTTTAATTTCCTCACAGGGAAGCGTCCATTCTCTTCAATGTGTCCAGCCATCCTGGTGGACAAGAGGAACCGCGTCAAGATGGTGGTAGGTGCTTCCGGAGGGACGGAGATCACCACCGCCGTAACGCTGGTAGGTCTACTGGGATCAATAGGTGCTTTTAATCATCCAAACTAAAACCCGGAGCAGACGACGAGGGATCTGTTTATGTATATCTTATGTATATATTTAGTTAGTTATAGTATAGAAGTGAAAACAACTCGTTCGGCGATGTAGACCGAGTTCAGTCAATAAATGGGAGGATTAATGTTGTTTTGACTTTTCCTCGGTGCCGTTGTGGTGATGATGTTGTGTTTTTTTAATCTTCCGAAGGCCATGATCAACTCCCTCTGGTTCGGATACGATATAAAATCCGCAGTGGAGGAACCGCGCGTCCACAACCAACTCTTCCCGCCGATTACTGTATTGGAACAAAACGTGGAAAAGGTCCGTACGCTTCTCAATCTCAAAAGAAAAATTAAATTTTATAAAAATGTAATTTGTTGTCTTTACCCGACATTTTCTCCTCCTCCACCATCTTTGTTTTCCCCCCAGAGTTTGGAAGACGGGCTAAAGAAAAGGAAACACGAGATTTTGCGGGCGCGTGGCGGGGCTGTCGTTCAAGCCATCATCCGGACAGAAGACGGTTGGGCTGCGGCGTCCGATTCCCGGAAAGGGGGACAACCATCGGGATATTGATCTGGACTTTTATATCGGGGGAAATCCTTTGCCTCATTTGGAGGTAACGAGCGGTCTGTTTTTTACGAGTCATCGAGGATATTAATTTTGTCCCCGTCAAAAGTAGGTGGTTCGAAGGAGAATCGCGGCGGATCTCTCGTCATCCCTGAATTTTTTATTGACGTTTTTGGAAAAAACGGCGCAAAAAACAGTATCGGATTTTTTTGCTAGATTGCAAATTTCTAAATTCCTTATTGCTGGAAAATTTATCAGGATGCTGGGACATGCAATATCTTGACGATTGGCGCATTATATCGATTTTAGACTCTGTTATCCCCAAACTCCCCTTTGTTTTAAATTCACCAATAAAACCTCAAACAGCGGTTTATAAATCTTTGTCGGCAGAGCTTTTTGGACTATGAAACCCAGAATCCACAACCATTGAAAATGCTGGAGCATTTTTGCAACACCTCTATTTCCCTTCTCAAAATGGTGTCCCAGGGAGTTTTGGGGAGTTAGTTAATTAGTTAGCTTCAAAAGAGCATAAATTCTGATAATTAATTGTTTATTTTTTAATTCTAAAAGGCACAGAGGTATCCAAGGTAAACAAGGACGCATCATATATATATGGGCAGAAAAATACAACACAAGCACACAGCTTTTATGTTGGGTGTGTATAAAAATATTGCGGCTTAAAAATAGTTTGCAATAAAATTGGGGTAATTAATTAGCAAGGATCGTTGGAGACCTGACCGCAAGAGAATTGCATATACCTGTATATATATTGCAAATGATATGTGTGTGTGTGTGTGTGTATATATATACTGTATATATATATATTGCAAATTATAGATAGATAGATAGATATGAAAATATGTTGTGAATGACATATATATATATATATATATTGCAATTTTGTATATATATATATATATATATGTGTATATATATACAGTCGCGCCTCGCCATATGCTGCCTTTTTATAGGCGGCTTTGAGCATAGGCATTCAAAGCCGCTGGCGTGCGCGGGGCAGAAGGGGCGGCGCGTCCCATTCAATTGAATGGGCGCGCGCACCTGTTGAGCCCCACACGCGCCCGCGCCGCCGCGCATGAGCCCCATTGTTTCCAATGGGGCTCGAGCATAGGCGGAATTCGCCTTACGCGGAGGGATCCGGAACGGATCCCCCGCGTAAGGCGAGGACCCACTGTGTGTGTGTGTGTGTGTGTGTGTGTATATATATATATATATATTGCAAATGTAAATTAGATAGATAGATAGATAGATAGATAGATAGATATAGGAAAATATGTTGTGAATTATATATATATATATATATATATATACACACACACACACACACACACACACAGAGCATATATATTGCAAATGATATACAGCTAATATATATTGCAAATGATATATATCCAACCCTGGGAATTACATGAAAAATTATAGCAAACATTAAGAAGTCATATATATATATATATATATATATATATAATAAAAATATCACATTATCCAGTTTCTAAGTCTTTGAAAAATACACACAAAATGCACAGATATATATGAAGGCTCAGTTGTGTAAATAAGTATTTCACAGTCTGGCAAATCCCTGATTAACGCACTTTAATTAATTCAGCAATTAATTAATTTTCCCAGTGCTAATTTTTCCCCAACTTAATTTGCATGAAATAAAACTGCGCATGCTCTGACGCCATTTTTTTTGTTTCCGTGAGGAAAGAGTCTGATTAAAACCATGACGTCGGAAGATATAATTAGGGATATTTAGATATTTGGCCATTTTGCGTTTCGATAAAAAGTCAATGGCAGCGTCAATATCCGGAGGCTTTGCCGTTTTTGCGCTGATCGGAGTACGGAAAGACGCAGGGTCCGTCTTTGGCGACCCCTTGGACCACGTTTAGCGGGTAAGCTGCTGTCTTTATGGCATGTCCCCTTCGGTGCAAGGCGGCCATGATTTCCTAGAATGTAGAGAAATTGATCAATTCAATGCAAATTACGACTAAATCCATCTGCAAGCCCAGAGCAGCTACTTTCTCCTCTTCGATATGGACTAGTGACTTCTCAAAACAGCTGCCTCACCTGGTCGAAATTAGGCTCCACTTCGAGGGAACCGGTTTTGGTGGCGTAGAGGATTGGGGCCTGGATCGCTCCTTCCAGATCGTATCCGAACCACAGTTTGTTGACGATAGCCTACAGAGAAAAATCGAAGCTGAATTCGAACTCAAAACCGATTCCCAATCAATTCAGTGATCAATTTGCCAACCAAAACCCAGATATTGGTTTTCCACTCTGGCGTATAAATTAACTTTTCCGTATTTCAAGGCCGTAGCCATTGATTACGGTGGGTTTTGTGTATGGGCATTGGATATAAATTACAGGAATTAGTAAATTTTTGATAAATTAAATATTTTTATTAATTAAATTTTTTGCTCACTCATTAATGTTATGGCCTAGCTAATTAGCATCCCTCCCAATCCACTGATAACCAATACCTATTGATTACAGTATTTTTGTTGACGGATATTGGATATACAATAAAGGAATTAGTCGATTTTTGATTAAGTAAATATTTTGCCCACTCATTAATGTTACTACTGGGGTAATAAGCGTCCCTCCTGATCTCCCAATAACCAATACCTATTGATTACAGTGGTTTTTGTTGACAAACATTGGATATAAATTAAAGGAATTAGTTGATTTTCGATTAATTAATTAAATGTTTTGCCCACTCACTAATGCTAGAGGTAATTAGCATCCCTCACAATCCACCAATAACCAATACCTATTGATTACTGTGTTTTTGTTGACAGATATTGGATATACATTAAAAGAATTAGTCGATTTTTGATTAAGTAAATATTTTGCCCACTCATTAATGTTACTACCAGGGTAATAAGCGTCCCTCCTGATCTCCCAATAATCAGTGTCTATTGATTACTGTGTTTTTGTTGACGGATATTGAATATAAATTAAAAGAAAAAATAGATTGTGGATATAAATTAAAGGAATTAGTCGATTTTTAATGAAGTAAATGTTTTGCCCACTCATTAATGTTACTACCAGGATAATAAGCGTCCTTCCCAATCCACCAGTAACCAATATCTATTGATTACAGTGTTTATTGTTGACTGATATTGAATATAAATTAAAGGAATTAGTTAATTTTTGATTAAGTAAATGTTTTCCCACTCATTAATGTTAATACCAGGATAATAAGCATCCCTCCCGATCCACCAATAACCAATACCTATTGATTACGGTGGTTTTTGTTGATGAACATTGGATATAAATTAAAAGAATTAGTCGATTTTCGATTAATTAAATTTTTTCCCCACTCACTAACGCTACGGCCGGCGTAATTAGAGTCCCACCGGATCCTCCGATGACCAATTTCGAGGCTCCGTCGCGTGAAATTAAGATGGAGGGTGTCATGGAGGAAGGAGGCATCTCCCCCGGGTAGACTTTCCGGTCTGATCGCTTCATGCAGAAGTCAGCCATTTCGTTGTTTAAGATGAGGCCCGTCTGCTGGGAATACACCATCGACCCGAAGCTGAGTGAAGAAAGGGAGGCGAAGCAAAGGGAAATGGAGTCACGAAAGAAAATATAAAACTTTTTTAACCTATAGGGCCAATCTTGCCCCTAAAACCACCACCATTTTGGGTCACAAGGCCTTTGAAAGGAATATATATACAGTATACACACACACACATATATATAAATGTGTGTGTTTGTATGTAACCTACCATTTTTATTATATATACATATATATACATATTAAATATAATATATATACTTAAGAACCTTGTAATGTATTATATTGTATGTATGTGTATGTATATATATGCATATATATGTCCAGGGATACCTCTTGAAACCTAACAGAAGCCCATAATAAAGGCTACCATAGTTAAGTCTATGCTAGGCCTGGGATATACCTCTTTAAACCTAATAGAACCTCATATTAAAGACTACCATAGTTTATTATATTTTATATGTGTGTGTGTGTGTGTGTGTATGTGTGTTTGGGATACCTCTTTAAACCTAAGAACCTTGTAATGTATATTTTCTATTATATGTAACATATTTATATGATAGACCGTTTAAAAACCTAAGAACCTCATAATGTGAAACCTTGTGTAATGCAATGCAACCTTATTGTAACCTAAGAACCTTGTAATGCATTTAGATACACACACACACACACACACACACACACACACACTTTTATACCTTTAGGGCCTACTTGCCCCCAAAACCACAATTTTAAGGCCTTTGAAACCCAATCAAAACCCAGGCTTCCAAAGCCAAAGACCCCCAAAACACCATTGAACCCAATACAACTCACATTAAAGACCCTTAAAGAAAGACACAGGAGGCAGGTTTAGGTCTATAGTGCTTTTTCCTCAAGCCGTCATTTTGTCTGAAGCAGAAGCTCAGTCTTCTTTGTGGTCCTGGATGAAGCCTTCAGAGGGACAGACGCCATTTTGTTCTCCCTCTGACAGGAAGCCATCTTCCATAGTCTTCTTCCTGGGAAGCCATTTTGAGGCTTTGCCTTCAGTTATTTCAGCCTTTCTTCTGCCTTCTTCTCTTCTTCTTCCTTCAGTTATTTCAGCTCTTCTTCTTCCTCTCCTTTCAGCCACTCAGCTCCGACTGACCTCTGGCCACTTTGGGTTCCCCCTTTTATACCCCCCCGCCCAGACCCTTCGGCCAATCGGCTGCAATCCCCCCAAAACTAGCCTTTTAATTGGTCATTGGAACGTTGGCAAAGCGTCCAATAAAAAGCGGTCCTCTTTCGATCCTCCCTCAGCCATATAAATAGTGACAGACTCTGCATTAATAAAGCAGCCCATAGCACAAAATAGTGGATCACGATGTCCATAAATCCTCAACCATTATGGCCACTGGCCATGATGGATGGGGATAATGGGGGTGTAGTCCCGGCACGTTGATGGAAAGGGAATTTATTTGGCTGCTTGGTAAAAATGTCATGGCTTCACTGTCAAGAGTAGGCCTAATTGTACAGTATACAAAACTTCGCCTTTTATACAAATTTAACCTCTCTGAGGAGGTTTTTCTAACTGTAGTAAGGCCTAGCATTCACAATTCACTTATTTATAACTTTTATGCCATGTTTCAGGCAATGTTTACCTCAGAAAAAAGTAGTAATGGCGGCTTTTCTCAATGTTGTGAGGCCTAGCTTTCACAAGACACTTATTTATACGTTTTATGTCATGTTTCAGGCAACTTTTACCTCAGGGGTGTGAGGTTCTCCACAGAAATGTGACAGAAATAAGCAAACCCAACTTACATTGGATATATATTGCCAAGGAAACCCCATTTAAAGTCTCTTATCAAAGCAACTTAGGTCCAAAAACACACACTGAAGCAACAATCCAATTTGAGACCGCTTTAACTGCCTTGGCTCAGTGGTTTGAGACGTTGGAATCCAGGGTTCGAATCCTGACTCAGGCATTTAAACCTGAGGAAGGCAAAGTGATTAACAGTCGCCTTAGAGAGGTGTAAAGTTCCCCACAGACTAAGGCTAAGATACTTTGTATAAATGAGGCCTACTTTTGACAGTGAAGCTGTTATTGAGTTTGGATTTATATAAATTTTGGGTGCCAAGCGATCAAAAATCATGACCCCTGACTGACCCCACCGCAGCCACCATTACCCTAAAAGTGAGCTGACCACGTAGCCAGGCAGCCTGGCAAGGCATGGCTATAGCAAAAGGTCAATTTAAAGCTTAAGAAACCAGTTCTGGGAGTTGCCCTACCAGTTTCTCAGGCAACCTGAAAGAATGAGGACAATGGAAGTTTGCCTCTCCTATCGATGGCATTAAGTACTCAGCCATCTAGATAGTGGTCCTCTCCCAAAGAAGTGGCAGACCCCTCTTTGTGTATCCATTGTTTAACTTTAGACTTAGTCAATAGATAGCCGTCAAGACCTTTGTTCGCCAGGCAGCCATAGCCTGAGATACGTTTCGCAGTATAAATAGGACCGAGATTTCTGCCCTCATTGGGCTTGTGGAGCTGAAGTTCCAAACCTCAAAACCTTGCTTGCTGAGCTGCTGCTCCAGGCTTGAGTCCCCTGGGCCTTGGGCTCCACTGAAATCACTTGAGCTAAGCCAATGCTCACTGTCTCTCTCGGGCCTCTAAGTTAGCTTTGACCACCGGAACTCAGCTCCTAGCCACTGCGGTCGCCGCTTGCTTTCCCCGTTCTTGCGGCCGTTTTCACCATCCACCATTCCTCACATCCGCCTCTTGGAGAAGACGCCTAAGGGAATTATTTCAACAGTGCCTCTATCCTTTCTCCTTTACTCCCAAACTCTCCCCCTGCCTTGCTTTAGCATTGAATGTGTGTGTGTGTGTGTGTGTGTGTGTGATCCCTTTGTTGTGTGACTTTAATAAATGTTTATATTTTAATTGCAACTCTTTGGCATTGGAGTCTCTGTTTCTTGGGGTTGGACTGTATTATTATATATAATATAATATAGTATATTTAATAACATGTGTGTGTGTGTGTAAATATAATTAAAACCATAGTAGCATTTACTATGAGCTTCTATTAGGTTTCAAGAGTTATCCCAGGCCTAATATACTCTCAGTATAACAACCATAGTTAGCATTGAGTGCCTAAATCACACGCTTCCTGAGCCGCGTGCGACCTCTGACCTCTTCCTCCTCACCATTACTTACGGCTGGTTGATGGTGCTGGTTGCGGAGACGGCACTCCCATCCTGCGCCAAAACCGCCACGTGGGACGTGCCATACGGTGACCATCTCGCCTGCGCGATTTCGTAATGTGCTGCCGAGTGGTCTCCTCGCGAGTCGATTCGCCTCCAGATGGTGGCGGCGAAGGAATCCGAAACCAGGTGGTTGATAACGTCCTGGGAAAGGAAATAGCATATATATATATATATATATCAATAAGGAAGTCTCCAAGTGAATATATTGATCTCTGGAGTCCAATTTATTCATATTAATTTAATATTTGCCTAGAGAATTGTGTGATCGAAGGGGACAAATATATTCTAGCAGTGAATAAATTTGAGATCAATTGATAAATAACGTCCTGGGAAATAAATCACCTCCAGATTCTAATTTAATTAATTTAATTTAATTTTTCTGCAGAGAATTGTATGATCGAAGGGGACAAAAATGTTCTAGTAGTGAATAAATTTGAGGTCAGTTGATAAATAATGTTCTGTGTATAAAATGGAAGGAAATTAAAAAAAACAGTGGATTAATTTTAGAAGGATTAAATTAAATTCACTTCTCCGTTTTTTGAAAAATCCGGGTCGTCGACTTTCGCTTTCTGGCCGTTGGCAAACTTGAGGGCTTCAGCAATATAATGGTAAGCCTCCGCTTTGCGTTCAATGGTGCTGACAGAGTCTTTGGTGAAGTTGAATCCTAGAAGATTGATTAAATTAAATTAATTAATTGATTAACAGTCACGAAGCGGATAACGAGTGAGAAAACTTCTAATTTTCTTATTTTTTTTTATCAATTTGGCATTTTCAAAGTCTGCGTCTTCCAAAATCGCCCTCAGCTCCGTTAAAGAGGCTAGTCCTGGGTTTGAATCGTGGTCTCGTCTCTACATATTCACATAATCAATTCAATTTAACTTCTTCTTTCCTATCCAGACTGGATTTTGCACTCGTTACCTTTCAGTACGTTGAGGATGAAGAACAGGATCGGACCGGCGGCAGGACGCGGGGCGGAATAAATGTCATAATCACCGATTTCGGATTTGGTGGCACTCTTGACACTCACGCGGTAACCGTGCAGGTCCTCCAGCGTCAAATTTCCGCCTGAGAAAAAGAGAGGAGATCTCACTGTAATTAATTAATTAATCCCCCCAGGTTAATTATCCAAGGAAAAATCCTGTTGGGCGGCCACTTTGCGCAAGCGTTTCGGCACACTAAATGAATATACGTGATTTCTGTATCTCTCTCTAATAATTAAATTATTAGGTGAAGGACAGATGAGGGTCCCACCTTCACCGCTAACGTCCTGTGCCAACTTCTCCGCCGTTTTCCCCGCGTAGAATTCATCAGCGCCGTTTTCGGCGACCGCACGCAGCGTCTCCTCCAACGCGGTCCAATGGAGGAGGTCTCCGGTCCCCAAAAGGTTCCCTTTTACGTCCGAAAAGAGTTTCCTGGAAGAAAGGGATCAAGAAAATCAATCTATCAATCTATCAATCTATCACTATATAGTAGGTCTTTATTTACCTTAGAGAGGACTGTTCCAATGCCCTTTGCAAGAGAGGGTGCTTCAGGAAACGTCCCAAAACCTCCGGGATCCGGACCCCGTGGCGAAGGACGGCGATCGTTGGTTCGAAAAGCGCCTTCCAGGGCAGCTTCCCGTGACGCCGGTGCGCAGTTTCGTAGCCCCGAAGTTCGCCGGGGACTGCGATCCATTTGGGACCTGCACGAAAATGAAAAGAACCGATCCATTCTGCGTTTTTAGTGCAAAAACGTTCGTAAAGTTCGGAGTAAAACCCGGAATGGATTCATGACTATGGCGGTGATGGGGTACTGTGCAATTGCGCCGTATGGGATTCACCCCCCGCTCCACCCACCCACCCAACCAATTAATTAATTGATTAATTAATATTTAATTTTTAAATGAATCAATGAATGAATGAATTAATTGATATAGATCGTGTTAATTACCTAACATCAGTCCTTCGCGGCATTGATCCAACAGGTTTTCGGGGATGTTTTGGGGGGCCCTTTCCCGGGCGTTGATCACCTCAACTTTGCCTTTAATAATAACAATAACAATAATAATCATATTTAAAGTTCGGACTAGGAACCCGGAGCAGACTCCAAAAACCTTCGATCCTTGCGCAGATTTCTTTATTCATCTGCAGAGGATGGGTTTTTTTGTGGGGGGTGATTTCGGACAGTCAGTGGTCAGCGGTCTTACCTGTCGTTGCATTGTAAACAGTCAAGATGACCCCTCCGGCCAGGCCCATGCTTTGTGGGTTCAGGACCGAGGTGCAGACCAAGGCTGCGATGGCCGCATCCACCGCTGATCCACCAGACTTCAAGACGTCCCTGTGGAGTAGGACGAAATACATTAAAATTTAATTTAATTGATTTAATTTGATCAATTTAATTTATTTTAATTGATTTAATTTAATCAATTTAATTTAATTTAATCACCTTAATTTAATTTTATCGATTTGATTTAATTTTATTGATTTAATTTAATTTAATAGATTTAATTTAATATAATAAATTTAATTTAATCTAATCGATTTAATTTAATCGATTTAATTTAATCAATTTGATTTAATTTGATTTAATTAAATTGATTTAATTTAATTTAATCGATTTAATTTCATTTAATGCAAAAATGATCACTGGACGGATTAAGGACTTCCTTGAATAAGGCAGTTGGCTTTATCTTTTCACGAAAGAGGCAGGCGTCGCCGCGTGGCGTGTTTTTATCAGTTGTGCTCTAAAGGGAGAAACGAAGGACACTAATCATAAAAAAAGTGGAGTCTGGAAAAATAGAGACATAGAAGGACTGTTTTACTGTTTTACATTGGCCTCTGTAATGTTGAACTAAGTTATTGGCCTCCATTTTATCTATTTATCTTCCCTATTTCTATCTATCTATCTATCTATCTATTCAAACATACTCTCTTTCTATATATATATATATATGTATATATGTATATCAATTTATCCATCCATTTCCTCTATCTATCCATACACCATCCATCCATTTCATCTATCTATCTATCTATCTATCTATCTATCTATCTATCCTTTCTCTCTCTCTCTCTCTATATATATATATATTTATCCATCAATTTCCTCTATGTATCTATCTATCCATACATTCTCTCTCTCTATCTATGCATCTATCTATCCATCCATCCATCCTATCTATCATCTGTGCATCTATCTATCTATCTATCTATCCATCCTATCTATCTATCCATATCTGTCTGTCTGTCTGTCCGTCCGTCCGTCCGTCCGTCCGTCCGTCCGTCTATCTATCTGCCTATCTGCAAACGCCATTCATCCATCTTTCAGATGCTTATGCAGAAACCGTCAATTATGGTGTTCCTGTTTAATAATTAACGTATAATTTAATAATTAAACTCCTTTGAGGGAAGATTAAAAAGGTGGCCGAAGGAACGTAAAATCAGATTAAATCAGATTTTTATCCCAATTCACATTTTGTCCCTTTGTTTTATGGATTAAATTTGCAAATTAAGTACTTTCTGCCCCCTTTTTAAAATCTGTTCGAAATAGAAATAAATAGTTACAAAGTAGTTACAGTTACGTAACTATCTCTGATAAACTCTTATCTCTGTTTTTTTATTGCATAATTCGTTTTTATTTATTTATATATATTATTTATTATTTATATTATTTATTTACTATTTCATTTATTTACTTATTATTTTATTTAATATTATTTTTATTATTTAATGTATTTTATAATTTACTATTTTATTTTATTTATTTATTTTAAATTTATTTAATGTATATTGTAATTTATTATTTATTTTATTATTTTATTATTTTTATTATTTATTTATCTATTTTGTTTATTTTATTTCTTATTTTATTTATTTATTTATATTATTTTTATATTATTTTATTATTTATATATTATATATATATTTATTTGTTATTTATATTATTCATCTATTTTTATTTTTTATTTTTTTAATTATTTATCGATTTATTAATTTTATTATTATTTATTTATTTATTTTTTTATTTTTAAATAAACAGCAGTTCTGTTCCTTTTTTTGCGAACGAAATTTTCCACTAGCCAAATAATTAAAAATACTTCCAATTAATTAATTGTTTAGTTAATTATTTAATGATGATAACAGAGCCGAAGACGGTTTTGCAAACATTGGAAGGAAAGGCCATATAAAGGACTTTAAAAAGAGGCAGAAGGACAAAGTCCAAGGAAAAAGGGATATTTTATCCTCCATTGGAAAACAATGGAAAGATAAAGGAGGAAAAATGTTTACTTTAAAATTATTTACGACTAAATGGGAAAACATGGAAAAAAACCAAATTATCCCTCTGTTTATTTATTTATTTTATTTGACCTTTTACCTGTTTTTGCGATATAAAAAATTCTTCTTTTTTGCGAAATACAGATTTTTGGGGGGAGATTAAAATGAACATTATTATTATTTTGCAAATAAATAAATTATTGTAAAAAGATTTTTTGGAGATTAAAATAAAAGGATTATTTAAAAAAAATAAATTAAAATATAATAAAAATATTTGTTTGGAGATTAAAATAAAATTATTATTTTTATTATGTTTAAAGAAAACTATTTTAATGATAATTAAAAAATTAAATTAAATATAATAAAAAGAGATTTTGTTTGGAGATTAAAATAAAATTATTATAATTATTATTATTTAGAAAGAATTATTTAGAAAGAACTATTATAAAAATACTTTTAAGGAGATTAAATTATTATTATTATTATTTTAAAAGTTTAGTTATTGTAAAAAAAGGTTTGTTTGAAGATAAAATAATAATATTATTATTATTTTAAAATATTAATTATTTAAAAAACAGATTTTTTGGAGATTAAAATTAAATTAATATTATTATTATTATTTTAAAAATTGAATTAATTATTATAATTAAATTATTGTAAAAAGAGATATTTGGAGATTAAAATTAAATTCCTATTTTAAAAATTAAAATTAATTTAAAAATTTAAAATATTGTAATTCAGAGTAAGGTGGGATATTGACGATTGATCTATCGATCGATTAGTTAATGATCAATCGATCTATCAATTGTGGGGCACCTACCTGCCAATCTGGGAGCAAGTCAGCGTATCGGCGGCGACGGCGGCGTTTGCGTAATGCGGTGCAACGCATTGGACGCGAATCAACATGGTGGCCATGATGATGGCGGAGACTCCAGCGATGAAGAGGAAGAGGAAGCCTAATCCCCAGTGAAGCCTCTTCCTCTTGGAAATGGGAGCCATTTTGAGAGGAAGAGGAAAAGGAAGGAAAGGAAGAGAAGAAGGAAGAGGAAGAAGAGGAGGAAGAAGGGGAGGAAGGAAATCAGAAAGGGAAGAGGAAGAGGAAGAGGAACAAGAAGAGGAAGAGGAAGGAAGGGAAGAGGAGGAGGAAGAAGGAAAGGAGGAAGGAACTGAAAAATGGAAGAGAAGAACAAGAGGAGAAGGAAAGAAGGAAGGGAAGAAGGAAGGAATTGAAGAAGAGGAAGAAGGAAGGAAGAGGAGGAAGAAGAGAGTGAAGAAGATGAGGAAGAGGAAGGAAAGAAAGTGAGGAAGAGGAAGGAAGGGGAAGAGGAAAGAAGGAAGGAAGGAGCTAAGAAGAGGAAGTAAAGGAGGAAGGAAGAAAAAGAAAAAGAGAGGGAAGAATGGAGAAAGGGAAGAGGAAGAAAGAAAAAGGAGGAGAAGAAAGGAAGGGCAGAATGTGAAAAACCAGAAAAGGAGGAGAGGAATGCTCCTCTGGAGCCTTTCTGTCTCTCTTCTGGGCCTCTTCTGCACTCCTCTGTTTTCTACTTAATCTCTCTCTCTCCTCCCTTTTCTTCTTATCCCTTCCTTCCTTCCTTCCCTCCCTCGCTCCTTCTTTTTTATTCAAGAGAAAGAGAAAGAAAGAAAGAAAGAGAAAGGGGAGGAATAGGAAGTCTGACCCTTAACTCCAATTGGCAACAATTGGCAACGAAGACACAGAAACACAAAACACTATAATATATATATATATATATATATATATATATATATATAAAATTATTAATATATTATTTTATTATATAATATTATAATATATATATATAAAAATTATAATATAAAATATAAAATAAATTATAATAAAATAAATAAAAATATAATAAAATAAAAATAAAATAATAAAAATGAAAATAAATGAAAATAAAAATAAAATAATAAGAATAAAATAAAATAAAATAAAAATATAAAAAACAGAACCACAGAACACAACTCTCTCTCTCTCTATTTATTTATTTATTATCTGGACATAAAATAAAAATGGAAAGAAGAAGTAGCTGGTTTCCTTCTGACCTTCTTTATTCAACTTCTGGATTTATTACATATAAATAATAATTAAAATTTTTAATGTTTTTGTTATAAAATATAATATATTATAATATTTATTAAAAATACACACAAAATTATTTATGATTTAATATTTTTTATTTTTTATTATACATTATACATTGTTATTCATATTCTTATATTTTATTATTTTATTATTATATATTTTACACCATATATATTATTGTATATTATTATTATTATATTATATTTTATTACATATTATCATTATTAGATATATATATATATATATATATATATATAACTATAATTATATATCTCCATAAAATGTCAGAATAATATTAATTATTATTAAATTTTATTGTTATTAAATATAAAATAAACTATTTATTATTATTATATTATTGTAATATTATATTATTAGTAATAATAAATAATATTATAGTTTATTTGATATATTCTTATTCTTAGAATATATTTATTATTATTGTTAATATTTTTAAATATATTTAAAATTTGCTTAAAGGTAAAAATTGGATGGTTGCAGTTGTTGCAAAGGAAAGATCCAGGGGATGATGGTTCTTGCAGTCCCTCATTCATTTGTTCCTTCTTCGTTCCTTTGTTCTTCATTCCTTTCTTGACCCTTGAAGGAATTTTGGCTTTTCTGGGAAAATGGCCTCTGACTGTTTTTTGGAACAACAACTTTGTTTATTTTCCCGTGTTTAATTAAGTCAAAGAATTTCTAAGTTCGTTTGAGGACAAAGGCAGAAAGAGAGAAGCATTTCCCCTCTTCAAAAAAGAAGAAGCACAATTATATCTATATCTATATTTATATATCTATATATCTATATCTATATCTATATCCATATTATAATATATAATAATATTATTTTATAAAATAATAATAATAATAATAATTAATTATTAATATATTAAATTACTATTAACAATAATATATTATCATATTAAGGCAATATTATAAAATAATAATAATGTATTAATATATTATTATTATTATTATTATTATTATTATTATTATTATTATTATTATTATTATCCTTTATTTATAAAGCGCTGTAAATTTACACAGCGCTGTACATACAATCTTTTAGTTAGACGGTTCCCTGCCCTCAGGCTTACAATCTAAAAGACACGACACAAAAGGAGAAGGAATGGTTGTGGGGAATAGGATCAGGTCCAGCAGATCTTCTCCACCTCCGAGGCCTGGACCAAGGCAGATGGACTGGAGGAAGGGCTTGGCTTCTTGATGGATGGTTAAAAGGAGGCTTCCTGGGTCAGAGAGGGGCTAGCCTCTGGGAATGCTATATTATTATTATATTATATTATTATTACATATTGAGTATAAAATAAATAGAAGACAAAACATAAATAAAACTATAAAGAACAAAAATTATTTATTTTTATTATATTTATTATTATTATATATTTTAACATATATTATATTACAATCTATATTATTATTATTATTATTATTATTGAGCACTGTTATAGGGATAATATAATATGATTAATATAATAATTATTATAATTATTATCAGGAACTATGTGGAAATGTTTTATTATTATTATTATTATTATTATTATTATTGTTGTTGTTGTTGTTATTGTTATATAATATAATATAAAATAATAATTTATAATGTATTAATAATATATTTAACTTTTATTATTTGTATTATTATTAATACTATTCCTACTTATAGTAATAATATATATTATTAGTTTATATATATATATGTGCACTTTTGACATGTTCAGACACCATTTTCCAATAATAATAATAATAATAATAATAAAAAAACTTTATATCTCTCTTTTTGTTTCCACAATCAAAGCAGCATACAACCTTTAAAAAATAAAATATATACCCCCCCCCCGTTAATACAGATTAATTGGGCAAAACGAAAGGGGGGTAGGTCAGCTGACCTTTGTGCAATGCGCCGCCGGACACTTAATTGGCGCGACCCTCGTAAGTGCGTCCTTTCGCCGGCCATCTGATGGAAAGCGAAAACACACGCATGACATTAATTGGAGTGATTGTGCAGAGTTCAACAAAAGCCTCTTCACTGCATTTGGTGTGAAAATCCGACCTTGCGAAAAACGCACGACTTCTAATATTTTTATTCTGAGGAGACGAACTCTGAATCACTCTCAAGAAACGTCTGTCTTTGCGCAATTTTTGGCACCGTTTTGTGGTTTCTGGCTTCTGCGAACTTGGAAGCCATTATTCCCAAATGGCTCTTTTCCTCAGACATAAATTGGAACCATATGGAGCTATTGATAAATTGGAATTAAATTTTGTATTATGTATTTTACGTATTATTATCATTATATATATATATATATATATATATTTTTATATATATATATTTTTTATTATATTATAAGATATATATTATAATTACAGTGATTATTATTCATGCCCAATAATAATAATTATCTCATATAATATAATATAACATATTTGTAATATATTATATATTATATTTTAATATATTATTAGTATATATTATTGTATTATAAATTATATAATATAATAATATTATAATAATTGTTATATAATTATTATTATTGGGCATGAATAATAATCACTGTATTTATTATAATACATTTTATATATATAATATAATAATAATTTATAATTTTATTAGTATTAATATATTTAATTATACCATTATTAATTTTATATTGAGATATGAATAATTATTATAATTATTGTTATATTATAAAACATTATTATAATAATATATAATTCAATAATAATAATAATTCACATCCCAATATTATTATTATTATTCAATTATATATTATTTTTATAATTTACATTTTAATATTTTATAATAATAAATATTAAAACAAATTATAAAACTATTATTAAAACTATTATTATTAATAATTATATTAATAATAATATATTATTTATATTAGGCACTATGTAATGAAAATAATATTAATATGATATATATAATATAATATAATGTATATGTTATAGCAATAAAACAATATTATACATTAATATTACTATATATTGTAATTATAGTGGTCATTAGATTAATCTAATATAATAATGTTATATCAATATTAATAATAATGTTATATTAATATTATTATGAATAATAATGTCATATTACTATTATCAGATATTGTAATATAATGTTATTTATATAGTATATATGTTATATCAATATTATTAATAATAATAATGTTATATTAATATTGTTAATATTAATGTTATATTAATATTATTATATATTGCAATATAATATACTATTTATAATATTATATATCTCAATATTATTATATATTGTAATATAACAATATTTATTATATAATATAATATAATAATATATAATGGTATTATGCTATTATAATAATTATATATTGATAAATTGGAATATATCAATATTTTTGTGGCCGATTTTGCAATTATTATTATTTTAATTATATCTATCTATCTATCTATCTATTTATTTCTGGAACAGAAAATGAAGATCTTGTTTCCTTTTAACACTTGGATGATTAATTGCAGAAGGTTTCCTGAAACCATCCTCAAGCGTGGGATTATATTTACAGGAATCATCATCAAGAGAGGGATTATTCATCGTAATCCGGAGCCAAGAAAATCACTTCTGGGAATATTTTGGCAGAGATTAAGAGATATTCAAGACATCTTTTGTTTCTGTTTAACATCCTTTCCTAAAACTGAATCATTTGGGTGGGGGGGTTTCGGCATACATTTTGGGGAAGTTACTTCTTCCGGCGAGGACTACGAATCCCATAATCCCATCCAGCGCTATGAAAATAATATACCGAAACGTTCATTAAATGCAAATCTGTTAATTTTATTAATTAAATACGTCCAACCGATGTGTCACTCCGGCTAATTACAGATTTTCGAACAGACGCCATTTGGGATTTTTGGACGCCTACGCGAAAAACGCATGGCAGAAGACAGCGACGGCCAGAAGGAGGACGCCGTTGGCGTTGACCACTCGGCGCCAAAAGGGGTCTTCGGAAGTATCAGTTAGTTTGCGCCGCGCGGCCTCCCACTCCGCTTTGGTCAGTTTTGGGCCGCTCTGGTCAAGGCCACAGAACCAGTTGCAGGACTTCTGGATGCATCCGGCTGCTTCGCTTGGGACTGGAAACAGAAACGGTCAACGGTCAGCGAGGGTCAGTGGGAGGAATGGTGAAGGGAAGGATGGTCAGTGGGAATGATGGTCAATGGACATAATGGTCTGTGGGAATAGTGGTCAATGGAGATAGTGGTCATTGGGAGCAATGGTCAGTGGGTATATTGGTCAGTGAGAATGACGGTCACTGGGAATAGTGGTCAGTGGGCAGTGGGAAGAGTGGTAAGTGAGGAATAGTGGTCAGATGGAGATAATGGTGCAGTGGGAATAGTGGTCAGTGGGAATAATTGTCAAGCAGAATAACAGTCACGGGGAATGACAGTCAGCGGAGTGCAACAGTCAGTGGGGGTAATGGATAGTTTGCTATAGTGGTCAATGGGAACATGGTTTGGTCATTGGGAAATGGTCAATGGGGAGAATGGTCAGTGCAGCAATGGACAGTGGGGACAGTGGTAAAAGGGAACAATGCTCAGTGGGAATAAGTGGTCAGTGGGAATAAGGTTAGTGGAAATAACGGGTCAGTGCGAATAGTGGTTAGTGGGAATAGTGTCAGTGGAGATAACGGTCGTTAGGAAATAGTGGTCAATGGGAAGAATGGTCAATAGAGACTGGGTCAGTGGGAATAGTGTCAG
>NC_056528.1:29817793-29830796 GCF_019175285.1 Sceloporus undulatus
GTATTCCTATTATATTAGTATGATATATAATTAATATTATAAATATAAATTTAAAATATATTATTTTATTATTATTATTATGAATATATAAAAATAGATAAATATAGCAAGATCTTAAAATTAAAAAAATATACAGTATAAATTTATTAAAATTACATTTATAAAAATAAATCAAATAATTATAAATATAAAATAAATATAAATATTAAAACAAATAAAAATAAATATCAATTAAAAAAGTCACAAGCCACCTTAAAATAAAAATAATATAAATTTAATCAATTTATAAATAATATATATAAATATATATATATAATTATAAATAAATATAAATAAATATAAATTTTATATTAAAACAAATAAAAATAACGGTGAATAAATATTAATAAAAATACAAATAATTATATTAAAATAAACATAAACATCAAACATATAAATATAAATATCAAAAGCGTGCAAAGAAAATAAAAGTGTATTTTCCCCTCGCTTACGCGTTCATTGAAGGACATAGAGATCCGGAAGAGCGTCCTCACGAGCGCGGCATTTTCGTAACTCCGGATTGGCTGGAGCTCCGGGTCGCCATGATAATAGTCCACCTCGAAACTGCGCAGTCCGTTGATGATCTCAAAATGGAGGATGAGAAACATTTATACCCAAATTGCTTCGGAAGAGACCACTTACCGCCGCCGCCACTGCGCCACTACGGTTACTGCACGATTATAACGAAATCTTGTGTTTCTTACCTGGTAACGGCCCAATGGCGTCAGGACCAGACCGTCATCCGTTTCAGCGCAATCCGGGAGCTGCTTTTTGGCGTTTTCGTCCGGCACCGAATTCCGGTTCATCATCAGCTGGTTGAGCTGTGCTTCGTTAAGCTGCAACGATATTAACGATTAATGTCTCATTTTAATACGTATTAAGTTATAAATGTTATTTTTAATAAATATATTAATAATTATCAATTAATAATAAATTTTAATGAACATAAATTTTAATATTTATTTATATATTTTTAAATAATTATAAATAACATTTTAATAAATATTGAATACATTTTAATAAATATTTTAGCAGTTTTAATAAATATCAATAAATATTATATATTTTATTAAAGATTAATTGTTTTAAATATTACATAAATATTAATTTTAATAAATATTTTAATCCATGTTAAATATCAATAAACATTTTAATAAATATAAAATTTAATATTTATTTATATTTTATTAAATATTAATTGTAATAAATATTAATATAAATATGGAAGCGGAGAATTAATATTTTAATCCATTAAATATCTATAAATATTTTAATAAATATAAATTTTTATTTATAATTTATGAAATATTAATTGTAATAAATATTAATTTATATTTGTGTAAATATTAGTTCTAGTGAATATTAATAAATATTTCAATCCTTATTAATATTTTAATAAATGTAAAATTCAATATTTATTAATATTGATTTTATTGTATTGATTAATATAATAATAATAATAATAATAATAATAATAATAATAATAAAAGTTTTATTTTTATACCGCCCTTCTTACAATCAGGGCGGTGCACAACATATCAAGCAAATTACAAATACGACAGAAATAACATATCAAACATAATATTGATTATTTATTAATATTGATTTGAAGAAGGGCGGTATAAAAACAAAACTTTTATTTATTATTATTTAATAAATATTTTAGTCCATGTTAACTACCAATAAATATTTTACTAAATATAAAATTTAATATTTACTTTTATTTTATTAAACATTAATTGTATTAAATATTAATTTATAAATTTTAATTTTAATAAATTTTAATAATTATTTTAATCCATGTTAAATATCAATAAATGTTTTAATAAATATAATTTTTTATTTAAATTTAATTAAATATTAATAGCAAAAAATTAATTTGTATAAATATTAATAAATATTTCAATCCATATTAAATATTTAATAAATATAAAATTTAATATTTATATTTTATTAAGAATTAATTGCACTAAATATTAATTTATATTTTAATAGATAATTTATTTTAATTAATATTAATTAAATATATAATATTATTAAATTAATATTAATTAAAATCATTTTTATTTAAAATTAACACTTTTATTTTAATATTTATTGATATATTCATTATCAATATGTATGTATAAAAAATAAATGTTAATCTGTAATCAATACCCGAAATATCTGGCAGAGGAACACTAGTGCCTTCTCCAAATACTCCTCCGTCTTCCGGACACCATCTTGGCCGCCACTGTCTTCTGCGTCGTTTCCGGCGTAGGAGCCGTTGGCGGTGTCTGAGGGTCCGAGACAGAGCCAGGAGAAGTAGGACTGACCGGTCAGCGCCTCCGAGGCCTGATCCGAGAGTGCTTTGGCCCTTTGCTGGGCCTGGACCATCATCTGGACGAGACGCAGGACCTGGGAGGAAGCGGAGAATGACCGGTTAGAACAGCCAAAAGGTTCCGCTTGACCAGCGAAACCTATTGCTCGGACCAGCCGAACCCTCAGAATGACCACTTCAAACGGCCAAAAGGTTCCGCTTGACCAGTTAAACCTCTCGCTTGGACCGGCTGAACCTTCAGAATGACCAGTCAAAACAATGACAACCCCCTCAGATGACCACCCCCTGAGATGACCGCCTTTCAGATGACCACTCAAAATGGCCGAAAGGTTCCCCTTGACCAGTTAAACCTCTCCCTCGGACCAGCCAAACCTGAAGAATGACCAGTCAAAACGGCCAAAATGTTCCGCTTGACCAGTGGCGGCAAACGCAAATAACCTGCTGACCTCTGGAATGGCCTTACCAGGGTCCGGACATCCGGACCGAACATCTGCTTGTAGTGGACGTCCTGCCCTTCAAGGCCGTATACGTGGCTCTTGACTTTGAAGGACGCGTCGGTCAGCGTTGGCGTCCGGCTGGAGAGGTAGCTGCCCCCCAAAGTGGACGGCGTGGCAGTCAAGAAATGGCGGTGTTGGCGTGGCGGTGACGGTATGTTCAAGTCCGTCTCCAAGAATAGTCGCTCTCCCTTCTGGATGGCCTCGGACAAATCGGCCTGAGCAAAGACTTTGGCCACTCGGAAGACCATCAGGGCATTCTTGGGGCTGACCAGGTCGGTCCGGAGGGCTCTGGTCAAGAAGTGGACGAAGAGCTTGGTGTACATCAACAGGTTGTCCTGGACAAAGGGAGCCCTGTGGACGGAAGGGGCGGCCATTTTGAGACGCTGGACGGAGCGCTTGGGTCGGATTCGAACCCACGTCCGGAGGAGGGGGACTCACCACTTTTCCGCGACGCCGCAAGGGATATGTTCGGCACCATGCGCGGTTTTTTCAGGCACGTAACGCCAGGGCTGCAGGTAGCTCAGCCACATCTCCAGGACCTGGTCAAGGAAGAAGATGACCACCGCTCAGATGACCACCCCTACATGACCGCCCCCTGAGATGACCAGCCTTCCAATGATTGCCCCTCAGATGACCCCCCTGATGACTATCCCTGAGATGACCGCTCCCTGGTGACTGTCAACGCAACAGGGGTGACCACCCCTGAGATGACCACTCTCCTGTTGTCCTGAGATGACTACCCCTGGATGACCACTCCTCAGATGACCACCCATCAGATGACCACCCCTAGGTGACTGCCCCCTTATATGACTGCCCCTAGATGACTGCTCCTCAGATGACTGCCCTTAGACGACCACTCCTCAGATGACCATGGCTGCGATGACCGCCCCTAGATGACCGCTCCTCAGATGACCCCTGTGATGACCACCTCTGAGATGACCGCTCCTCAGATAACCACCTGAGATGACCATCCCTCAGATGACCGCCCCTCAGATGATCACCACTGAAATGACCGCCCCTCCGATGACCACGACTCAAATAACCACCCCTCAGATGACCACTCAAATGGCTACTTACGACCCTGAAGGAGGCGTCCAGAGGCCAATGTCCGAAACAGTGCTGGAGGAAGACGTAGAGCTTCTGCTGGACGAAGCGCGGGATCGCGACCCTGCGGAAAGGTCAAACACAAAAGGTCAATACATGGACCGACTGACCGGTCTGGATAAGATGACCGCTCCCTGGCATCCTGCATTTGGGACGCAGCAGATAAAAGCTTTAAAGACCGGACAATATGGCCATTCGGTGGGTCAGTAAGTGGTTGACTGGCCACCAAAAGGCGCTGTCCTGGGGAGGAGTGACCGGTGGGATGTCCAGTGGGGCTTCTGTCCTGGGCCCAGTTTAAATAAATATAACAATAAAAATAATATACATTATTATATTGAAATAAATAAATATAAATACAAATATTAATAAATAATAATAAAAAGCACTAATTAATTAATTCATAATTAAAATAAATTATTATATAAAAACTAATATAAATATAAATACAAATAAACAATTTTTAAAAAGTACTCATTAATTAATTAATTAAAATTAAGTTATTATATAAAATTAAATAAATATAAATATAAATAAATGTAATTTTAAAAAAGCACAATTCACTCACTAATCTAATTAATTTATAATTAAACATTATTATATAAATATGAATATAAATACAAATATAAACAAATATAACTTAAAAAGCACAATTTACACATTAATCTAATTAATTTATAATTAAAATAACTGCCATCCCCCGGCCTGAGAGGGAGTTCACCAGGCAGGTCCAGCTCCATCAGGAGTAGCCTGGAAGAAGGAAGAGCCCTCCCTCTAATCCATCTGCCTTGGTCCAGGCCTGAGAGGGAGAGAAGAACCACTGGACCTCATCCCCTTTCCCTCCACCATTCCCTTCTCCTTTTGTGTCGTGTCTTTTAGATTGTAAGCCTGAGGGCAAGGAATTGTCTGATTAAAAATAATAATTGTAAGCCGCCCTGAGAGCCATTAGGGCTGAAGGGCGGGGTATAAATACCTAAAATAAATAAACAAATAAATATTATATGAAAATAAATATAAATAAAAATAATTTTAAAAATTATTATTATATTAAACCCTAAATATAAATACAGTGCTACCACGGGTTACGAAATTAATTCGTTCCGCCGCTCCGTTCGTAACCCGATACATTTCGCAACCCGAAAAGGCTTTCCGTTAGCGCTGGAAAGCTGCTAGCCGCGCTTTGCGTTTGAATTTCGCGCCGAAATAAATTTCGTAACCCGAAAAAAACATCGTATCCCGGAACAGTTTTTTCCAATCTAACTTTTTCGTATCCCGGAAATTTCGTAACGCGATCAATTCGTATCCCGGGGTACCACTGTACAAATATAAATAATAATTTTTAAAAAGCACAATTCACTCATTAATTAATTTAAAATAAATTATTATATAAATTATAAATATAAACAAATATAATTTTAAAAATTATGATAAACCCTAAATATAAATATAAATAAATATAATTTTACAAAAAGCATAATTCATTCATTAATCTAATTAATTTATAATATAAATAAATTATTATAAAAATATAAATATAAATATAATTTAAAAAATTATATTATTTTAAACCCTAAATATGAATATAAATATAAATACAAATATAAATAAATATAATTAAGAAACACACTCATTAAACTAATTTATAATTAAAATAATTTATTATATACAAATAAATAAATATATAAACATAAATAAATATAATTTAAAAAATTATATTTAAATATAAATACAAATATAAATAAATATAATTAAAAAATAAGCACAATTCAATAATCTAATTAACTCATAATTAAAATAAATTATTATATATAAATAAATAAAATATAAATAAATTTTAAATATTGTATTATATAAAAATATAAAAATTAAATATAAAATATAAATAATAAATATAAATAAATATAATTTTTAAAATCATATCATATTAAATTTAGGGGCGCTTTGACAAGGAGTTCCTCAATGGGATATAGAAACCCATAAACTACTTAACCGCTTGAACTCCTCCATCGGCCCGGGCGTCGTCGTGGTCGCTGTAGTCGCGTGCGAATGTCCGGAGGGCGAGGTGGCTGCCTCGGTCTTGAGGCTGTTGCTGAAGGCGTGCAAGCGTTTCACCAGGAGCCGGATCACCAGGACGTGTTCCTCCGTCGGCTTGAATGGCTCCTGGACGGAAATGGTGGCGGAGGATGGCGGCGGAGGAAGAGGAGGAGGGAGAAGGAAAGGAGTAAGTCCCATTGCCACCGAAGGAAAAGAGGAAGAGGAGCGGAAAGAGGACCTAGATTCCTAGAAAGGACAACATCCAACGCAACTCTGTGGTCAATGTATAGGAGAGCTTGACCATAGAGTTGTTTTGGAGGACCTAGAGATTCCTAGAGAGGAACGCCACAATTCACTCACTAAGCTATATAATTATATTATATTATATTGCAATAAATAAATAAGTATACATATAAATAAATAAATAAAATATATCATTTTTATTTAAAAATTTAAATATAAATAAATAATAATTTTAATTTTTAAGGGTTCAGGTAATTATTATATTTTATTAAATTAATTATATTACATTAAATAAAATAAATAAATAAAAATATAGATGAATAAATAAAATAGATAAATAAATATGAATAAATATAATATTGATTTATACAGTTTATATAAATATAAATAAATATAATTTTTTAAAAAATCCATGATTCAATCAGTAATCTATGTAATTATTACATTAAAATAAAATAAATATAAATATAAATGAATAAATAAAATATAAATATAAATAAATATAATATTTATTTAAATAAATATAAATATAAATAAACAACTTTTTAAAAAATTCACGATCCACTCACTAAGCTATATAACATTAAATTATTACATTAAAATAAATATATATTTATATATTTAACATTAATATAAATAAATTTAAATGTATATAAATATAAATATAATTTTTTAAAAACCCCAATCCGCTGTGTATAAATATAAATTATTATATTAAAATAAATAAATAAAAATAAAAATAAAAATAAATCTTTCCTTACAAGTAAATACCTATTAATCACATTCATTTACGCAACTAAATTAGTTATTGTTTAATAAATTAATTATATAAATTAATTCATCGAACAAATAAATTAACTAAATTATTTAATAAATACATAAATAAAACTACACATAAATAAATACATTGAATTATTTAATTAAATAAATTATTGGACACAACAAATAAATTAATTAACTAAATTATTTAATTAAATAAAATGCTACAGATAAATAAATACATTGAATTATTTAATACATTGAATTAATTATATAAATAAATTAACTAAACACTACAAATAAATAAACTAAATTATTTAATAAATAAATAAATAAATAAAATGGTACAAATAAATACAATAAGTTTTTTAATGAAATAGTAATATATATAAATTAATTAATTGAACACAACAAATTTATTAACTAAATTGTTTAATAAATAAATAATACACTACAAATAAAAATTAAACTATTTAAATGAGTAAATAAATAGAACACTACAATGAATATTTAATAAGAAATATATAAAACACTACAAATAAATAATGGAATTGTTTAATGAAATAATATACATATATATATATATATATTGAACGCGACTTATAAATTTATGAAATAAATTATTTAATAAAATAACACACTATTAATTTATTTAAATTAAATTATTTAAATAAATAAAGAAATTGAACACTACAAGTAAATGAATATTTAATAAATAAACAAATAAAAGCACTATAAATAAATAATTTTATGCCTACAAACAAATTTTATTTGTAGGCAAATAAATAATATGTATTAAATTAATTTTAATTAATTAATTATTTAAATAATTAAATGAAACACCACAAATTAATGAATGAATTGATTAAATCGGACACTACAAATAAATAAATAAATAAAAGTAAAGATGCTGGAATGATTTTTTTTTAATGAACCTGTGATAAAATGAAATGAATTTTAAAAAAATAAAATAAAGAAATGAACGAACGAAGGGGAAAAAAATGAAATGAAAGGAAATACTTGATATGTGCGGAACGACGGATGGAGAGAAGAAGCTCCGGAAGAAAGTCGGTAATGGAGGACTTCCATCTGAGAGGAAAGACGGAAAGACGGAATGGAAAAGAAAGACGAGGAAAGGAGGAAAAAACAAAGAGATGGAAAAAAGAAACGGAGTAAGAAAGAACCCAGGAAGGAGGGAAAAAACACGAAACAAAACGTGAAAAATCGCAAATGGAAAAAAAGAAAAGTCGACAACAAAAATGTGACAAAAACGACAACGAAGAGGATGCCTTTCTCTACTTATTAATTAATTGCATGTCTTTTTCAGGCCCTTCTTTTTTAATATAATAATTATGTAATATTTATTTTAACTATTTAAAATTTAATTATATTTTAGATATTAAATAATAATATTTTATTACTGATTTAATCAATTTAAATTTTAATCATATAATTGTTATTTAATTTCATGCCTTCTTCCAGCCCTTCTTTTTAATTTGATAATTATGTAATATTTAATTTAATATTTAATTATATTTTAGATATTAAATAATAATATTTCATTATTGATTTAATTAATTTTTAATCATATAATTACTTGTTATTTGCCTATCTTCCTTTGGCCCTTCTTATAAATTTAATAATTATATTTAATTAAATTATATTTAATATTAAATTATATTTTAATTGATAAATAATTTTTTATTATTTACAATTAATATAATTATCATATAATTATTGTTTAATTGCATATCTTCATTTTTAATTTAATAATTATATATTTATTTTAACTATATTTAACATTTTATTATACTTTTGTTATTAAATAGTAATATTTTATTACAAATTTAATAAATTTTTAATCATATAATTACTTATTTAATTTGATGTGTTCCTCCAGCCCTTCTTTATAATTTTATTATGTAATATTTATTTTAACTATATTTAACATTTTATTATATTTTATTTATTAAATAATAATATTTTATTAAAGATTTGATTAAATTAAATTAAATTTTTAATCATATAATTACTTGTTATTTCCATATCTTCCTCTAGCCTTTCTTTTAAATTTAATAATTTTATTTAATTGTATTTAATATTTAATTGCATGTCTTCCTCCAGCCCTTCTTGTTGAATTTAATAATTAATATTTAAATTAATTATAATTATTTAGATTTTATTAAATAATTATATTTTATTACTCATTTAATTTATGTATGATTTAATGGCATGTCTTATTTTTGTAATACTATTAATAATTACATTACTTATTATTTAATTGCATGTCTTCCTCTGGCCCTTATTTTTGAATTTAATAATAAATATTTAATATAATTATATTTAATTACATTTTATTAAATAATCATATTTTATAACTCATTTAATTAATTTATATATGATTTAATTGCATCTTATTTTTAATAAAATTAAGAATTAATTATTATTTAATTGCATGTCTTCCTTCAGCTTTTCTTTTTTAATTTAATTATCATCATATAATTTTTTATTATTTAAATGACTGTTTTTCTCAGGCCCTTCTTTTTTTAATTTAAATTAGTTCTTATTTAATTATTATGAATTATCAGTATTATGTTATTAAATTAGTTAGTATTTAATTATTAAATAATATTAAATGTTATTAAATTAGTTAATTAAATAATATTAAATGTTAGTAGTTATTATTTATTAAACATTATTAGTTATTATTCCATTATTAAATAATATTAAATATTATTGATTTAATTATTATTAATTACTAATATTGTTTATTAATAACATATTATTTATTATTAATATTGTTTATTATTTATTGTTTCAGACTTAATTAATAATAATTAATAATTAATAATTACCTTGATGTGAGGCGACTGCATCTTCTGGTACATCTCCAGAGAATAATGATGGAGCCACATCTCCACAAAGACCTGCGGAAAGAGGAACGGCGAATCCTAGAGTGACGCCGCATATGCGCGAGAAACCCGCGTTGTGCCGCAAATGAATTTCACATATCCGCACGCACCTGAAGCAGCGTCTCTGACCTCCATATCTCCTGGGATGCTGGGTCGGCGTTTACGGAAGTCTGGTGCGCGACGTGACGCTTCAGGAGGCTGGTGGGGTGCGTCCCGTATGACGCGAAAGTCACCGTGGGGGATCTAGCACGACAAAGGACGCGGTTAGCATCGATACATTGGCGCAAGTTGCGTTAAAAAATTGAAATATACGCACCGGGGAGCTGGGGATGGGACTGTGGCACCAGATTCGGAAAACGGCGGCGGGACGACGCTCCCTTCCGTGGGAAGGAACCAGCTAAGATAGCGGTCGACAAGGATGAAGTAGGCACTGTTCGACATGGTGGTGCCATACGCCGCCGGATGGGCACTCTGGGAACGAGAGGAAAAGAGTTGCGCTGGAGGACCATAGAGAGCGGGGAAAGAGACGCGACGGACGCCATACTTACCTTCTGCGCGACGAGGCTGAGGGCGAAGTAGAACATGTAATATTCATACGGATCTCAGAGGAAAGAGTCAAGGAAAGGATGCGCAATGATGTGGAGCGAGGATTCGGACGGTTCAAGCGCCGCCACCGGCGTTGACGTCCAATGATTGGAAGGATACTGAGGGCCAGGTTGAGGCCTAGTCCTCCTGATGGAGTGGAGCGGACCTTGTTGTGGTACAGAGAACATTCTGGAAGGATCCGGTCCTGGATCGACGCTTTCACCGGCGCCTGTAAGGAAGGAAGGGAATAAATCACGGATGAACGAGTGTAGTTGGCGAGCGCCATTTTAGCGTCTGCGGCGAACGAATTGCGTAAGGCGTGGCGTAAAAATACCGGAAGGAAGGAGACGGGGAAGTCGTAGCGGTAATCCTCAGCTTGGAGCTTGTAGACCATCTTCATCATCGGACCTCTGGAAGCGGGAAATGAAAGGAGGAATTAATTAGGAAAATAATAATAATAATAATAATAATAATAATGAATATATTAATAAATTTATAAATAGTATAGTAAAATAGAAATAAATTGCTACAATAATTTAAAATAAGTGCAGGGACTTTAATAATAAAATTAAATTAGTATATTTAAAAATGTCATAATAATAATAAATGGACTAATAAATTAATAAATAGTATATTAAAATAGAAATAGCTACAATAATTTGAAAAATATTTCCAAGTATGTTATTATTATTAGTAATATATAGTATAATAAAATAGAAATACATTGCTAGAATATTTTTTTTAAATCCAGGTACTTTAATAATGATGATAATAATAATAAATCAATAGTACATTAAAATAGAATTTTCATAATAACAATAATAAATGTATTAATAAATTAAAAAATATTATATTAAAAAAGAAATAAATTGCTACAATATTTTTTAAAAATTACAAGTACTTAATAATAATAATAATAATAATAATAAATTAATAAATACCATATTAAAATAGAAATTTCATAATAATAATAAATGTATTAATAAATTAATACAGTATATTAAAATAAAAATATGTACAATAATTTTTTAAAATCCAAGTACTTTAATAATAATAATAATGAATTTATGAGTAAATTAATAAATACTATATAAAATAGAAATTAATTTGTACAATAATTTTAAAAAATTCAAAGTACTTTAATAATAATGATGATGATGATGATAAATTTCTTAATAAATTAATAAATAGTATATTAAAATAAATTGCTAGAATAATTTTTTTAAAATTCCAGGTTAATAATAATAAGATTAATAATAAATTTATTAATACATTTCTGAGAAAAGAGCAGGATACAAATAAATTAATAATAATAATAATTAAAATAAATATTTAGAAGTGGGATTAAAAATAGTAAAATTAGCAGAAATGTAATATTATAATTTATTATTATTATAAATTACAGTCTATTTTAATATGAAAAAATATTAAAATAGATTGTAATAATAATAATAATAATTATTATTATTATATTTAAAAATGAATTAATTAAAATAAATAAATTATATTAAAAATGAATAAAAATATGAAAAAAATTGTGCGGTTATTTTTGGTTTTAAAAATTAATTAAAAATATGTAAAAAGTAAGATTTGTGAAATATTAAAATATGTAATATGAAATATAAATGTTTTAATAATTAAAATATGTAAAATATTTTAATAATTAAAATATGAAAAATGTGAAATATAAATATGTTTTAAAAATCAATAAAAAAATAAAATGTAAAAATATGAAATTTGTTTTATTAATTAAAATATGAAATATATGAAATATAATTATGTTTTAAAAATTAATTAAAAATAAAAATATGAAATACTGTATATGTTTTAATAATAAAAATACAAAATATGAATGTTTTAATAATTAATTAAAATATAAAAATACAAAATATAAATAGGTTTTATTTGATAAAAATATAAAAATATGAACTATACATGTTTTAAAAATAAAAATACAAAATATAAAGATATTTTAATAATTAATAAAAATATGAAAAAATACAAATTATAAACATGTTAATAATTAATAAAAATATAAAAATATGGACAGAATGTAAAAAAAATGGCGACTCACCCGGGGTCAAGGAAGTCGAGGGCAGCGTCGTACTCCGCGGGGTTGTTGCGCCCGTGCAAAGCGCGCAGGTTCCACCCCGCGAGGACACCATCTGGGCTCCCAAAAATATTCTCCACCAGCCACGGAAAAACCGGATGCAGCTCCTTCGGTATAATAAACGAGTAAATAAATAAAAGGAGTATTGATTTAAATAAATTTGAATATTATTCATAGGTCCAACGGATAAAGTGAGGGTTAAAATGGCATCGCGCGTCCCCCTTACCACCATCTTGAGGGGAGAGAAGCAGGCAAGAAACAACAGGTCTCTGCCTGCCAAGTTGAAGAGCCTTCCCCCCGACCACCATCTTGAGGGGAGAGAAGCAGGCAAGAAACAACAGGCCTCTGCCTGCCAAGTTGAAGAGCCTTCCCCCCGACCACCATCTTGAGGGGAGAGAAGCAG
>NC_056528.1:29830806-29831477 GCF_019175285.1 Sceloporus undulatus
AGGATTTTTTTTTTACTTGCTTTGTTGTTGTATATGCATATGTATGCTGTAAACCGCTTTGATCGTAGGAAAAGTGGTATACAAATAAATCATATTATTATTATTATTATTATTATTATTATTATTATTATTATTATTACCTTGGCGGGAAAGTCCTCGACCACGGTCTCCAGGTCGCGGCAACGCTGCGCCAAAGGCTTGTTGAGGCAGTCTGCTTTCAAGCTGGCCTGTTTGTTGTTTGTAAATAAAAATAAACAGGTCGTTAAAATAATTTTGAATTTAAAAAATAAATAAAAAGATGGTAATTTAAAGAAATTATACATATAAAATATTATAAGAAATATATATATGTGTGTGTGTGAGTATGTGTTGTATACAAAATAATATTATATTAAATATGTGTGTGAGTGAATAAAAATAATATTATATTAAATATGTGTACAGTGGTGCCTCGGGTTACGAAATTAATTCGTAACGCGGCCGCTTTCGTAACCCGAAAAGCCTTCGTAAGCCGAATTGCCATAGGCGCTAATGGGGAAAAGCCGCGATTCCGTGCGAAAAAGCCGAAAAAAGCACCAAAAGGTTTTTCGTAACCCGAAAAAACATTCGTAACCCGAAACAATAATTCCCTATGGGATTTTTTCGTATCCCGAAAATTTCGTAACCTGGGT
>NC_056528.1:29831577-29832337 GCF_019175285.1 Sceloporus undulatus
TTTTCGCACGGAATCGCGGCTTTTCCCCATTAGCGCCTATGGCAATGGGGAAAAGCCGCGATTCCGTGCGAAAAAGCCGAAAAAAGCACCAAAAGGTTTTTCGTAACCCGAAAAAACATTCGTAACCCGAAACAATAATTCCCTATGGGATTTTTTCGTATCCCGAAAATTTCGTAACCTGGGTATTTCGTATCCCGAGGTACCACTGTATGTATATAAAAATAATAAGTAATATATATGTGTGTGTGTGCAGTGTGTGTGTGTATATATATATATATATATATATATATATATGTTTATGTGTGTATAAAAATAATATTATATTAAATATGTGTGTGTGAATAAAAATACAGGTATTACATTTTGTGTGTGTGTGTGTGTGTGTGTACGACTTTCTGCTCCCTGAGGACCACCTCCTGCCTGCATTGGACTCTTCCTCAGAAAGCCGTCGATGACACCTAGTTGTATCTTTCCAGGGCTCTGTTCTGGGTCCCCTTCTGTTTTCTCTCTACACACTGTCCTTAGGAAAACTCATCAGCTCTTTTGGTTTTTCCTACCATCTCTATGCCAATGACACCCAGCTGTATCTTTCCACCCCTGACCTTTCTCCAAGGCTTGAACAGCAAGTCTCGTCTTGTCTCACAGCTGTCTCGCAGTGGATGCGCTATCGGCATTTGAAGCTCAACATGTCCAAGACGGAGCTTCTTGTCTTTCCTCCTAAGCCCACCCTTCAACACTCCTTTTCTGTCTCTGTGGACAG
>NC_056528.1:29835337-29836461 GCF_019175285.1 Sceloporus undulatus
AAAATATAAATTTATGTATTATTTAAAAATAAAATATATAAATTTTTACATTCTTGAAAAATAAAATATATTATAAATTTATATAAAAATTATATATTTATGTATTATTTTAAAATAAAATATATATTTATACATTATTAAAAAATAAAATATGTTATAAATTTATATTTTATTTGTAAATAAACAAATAAAAAACCCAACGCCTGGTCTTCCAAGGCTCTGGCTCTCTTAAGCTTGTTAAAATCAAATTAATTAACATCTTCACGTTAATTAATATCTCTATGTAATTCCTTCCTTCCTCAGGGCCTTGAAGCGCCGCCGACCAACCTGGGAAAATGGTAAAGAAAAGCCCTGTTTCCAATTATAGGCCTCCCTATAAATTGATTAATTAATTAACTGAATGGCTAATTGTTATCTCTGTATAGATCCGTATCGCGGCGCTGAATGCGAGGTGCGCCGTGGACGACGAGGCAGAGGACCCTGAAGGGACCCTGAAGAGCCACAAGACCCAGACCAAGGAGGCCCAGGTCCACCTTCGTTATTCACTTAATCATTAATCGCCTTAATTACCCATGCTTTAGGAAGAAAGAAGGAAAGACTGCGAGGAGGGAGGAAAAGGCCTCCCTCCCTGCCTCTTTTTTTCTTTCTTCCTCCCTTCTTCCTTCCTTCCTTCCTCCTTTTGTTCCCTGCTTCATCCATTAATCCTCCATTCCTCCATTGATCCCTTCTTCCCTACATTCACCCTTTCCTCCCTTAAGCAATCCTTCCTTCATTCCTTCTTTCCTTCATCCTTCTTCTCTTCAGCTATTTTTCCTCCCTCCCTTGATCCTGCCTTCTTTCTTTCCTTCCTTGTTTTCTTCTTTCCTCCCTTCATCCAACCTTCCTTCCATCTTTTGTTCATCCTTCCCTTCCTTCTTTTCTTCCTTCCTCTATTCCTTCATCCCTCCATTCCTTCATTCCTCCATCCCTTAATCAATTCTTCCTTCCTTCTTTCCTTCTCTTGCCTTCATCCATCCACACTTTCCTCCGGCCGCAGCTTCCCGCCCTCCTTCTTTGCTTTATCCCTCCATTCTCCCTCCCATTAATCATTCTTTCATCTTTCCCGCCTTCCTCAGAGTAGGCCC
>NC_056528.1:29839435-29851113 GCF_019175285.1 Sceloporus undulatus
CGGCGGTGAGGAGACCGACGTTGGGTTTCGTAGTTGGGTGCTTAGAGGGGATCTGTCCCTGCGAAACAACAACTACATCTTTTGTGGCCAAATATTTGTGGTTTGGAACGGTTCAATTTGGAATGGATTTTTGGACAAATGGGTTCCGAAGGCGAATCGAGCTTTATGTTATATTATATATTACACTTTGCAAGACCTGAGCGGTGTCTAATCAGTTCAGAAACTGAGATTGACCAAAATTAGAACAGAAAAGTAATGAAAAAGTCAGGCTAAGATATTTGAAGAAAGGCGGATAAAGAAAATTATATATATAAGAGGAGCGGACACACACACACGCAGAACATAAACAGTATAATTAAGATATAATAATTATTTCAGAATTCAGAAAATAATTATATAAATTCAAGTATATATTAATATCATACGTATATATGATATAAAGTATGGCTAATAAGAATAGGATGTTATATATTTTAATTTTATTATATATTATAACGTATATAAAGATTATATTTATAACTATATTAATAAAATTATATAGTGTAGTAATACTGAATATGGTATTATAATTAGTAAAAGTATAATAATTAATATTGGTAAAATGATAATATTTATTAATATGAATTATAATGAGTGATGTAGACAATAGTCATAATAATAATTATAGTATTATAAGACTTAATATAATAATATATTATAGTTTATAAACATGTGTATAAGTTATAAATATAGAGAATAGTATTCTAAGATTTATATTACTATATAATAACTATATTGTAGTAAATATAGCAAGAATATAAAGTAATCTATCTATTTCGCTTGGTTATTATAATGTAATAAGAAAGATAATATTAGTATAAGATAAATATAAAGGTGTAGGCTAATTATAATATATCGATATCTATCTAGTGCTATCTAATCTATCGTATCTAGTCGATCATGATATAGTAAGAGGGAATTGCCAAAAGAAAAGCACTAAGTTACGTGTGTGTGGCGGGCGGGCAGCATCACGGTGGAGGGAAAAAAAAAAAAAATCGAAAAAATGGGGAAAAAGCCCATTATTATAGCCATTAGAGGACCATAGAGTTGCCTTGGAGGACCCAGAGATTCCTAGAGAGGGCTGTAGAGTTCCATTCAAGGACCATAGAGTTGCCTTGGAAAATCCAGATTCCTAGAGAGGAACATAGAGTTGCCTTGGAGGACCCATAGATTCCTAGAGAGGGCCATAGAATTCCATTGGAGGACCATAGAGTTGTCTTGGAGGACCCAAAGATTCCTCGAGAGGACTATAGAGTTGTCTTGGAGGACCCAGAGATTCCTAGAGATGACCATAGAGATCCTTTGGAGGACCATAGAGTTGTCTTGGAGGACCCAGAGATTCCTAGAGAGGACCATAGAGTTCCATTAGAGGACCATAGAGTTGCCTTGGAGGACCCAGAGATTCCTAGAGAGGGCTGTAGAGTTCCATTCAAGGACCATAGAGTTGCCTTGGAAAATCCAGATTCCTAGAGAGGAACATAGAGTTGCCTTGGAGGACCCATAGATTCCTAGAGAGGGCCATAGAATTCCATTGGAGGACCATAGAGTTGCCTCAGAGGACCCAGAGACTCCTAGAGAGGACCCTTCTAGGCATTTATAGCCTCCTCCGGCACGGTTTTAGCATCAACCATAGAGTTGCACAATTAATCTCGTATTTGTCCGCCATTTTGTTTCATTCCAGAGGCGAAACTTCACGCTGGCGTTCCAGGCGGCCGAAAGCGTTGGCATTAAATCCACTCTGGTGAGCGCTGACCGCGTCGCGCGTTTTGTCGCACAGCGCGTCCGTGTTACTTTTTCCGTATTTGCTGGCGTCTCATCACTCATGCTGTTTTCTTGTTTCTGTGCAGGACATTAACGAAATGGTGCGGACGGAGCGACCAGATTGGCAGAGTGTCATGGTTTACGTGACCGCCATTTACAAATACTTCGAAACCTGAACGCCGCCACTGCCGCCGCCAAATCCTCGAACGCCAAAAATTTTGGCACGTAGGAAGCGAACCGCAACGACGCAGTTCTGCGCAACCTCCGACAGAGACTCTATATTGACTTTTCTGCGCAGTTCGCTGTGGCGGATTTGGTCCCTGCGCAAATATCCCCGAAGACGCGCAAACTCTGAAAACCAGCGCCGAACATTGCGAAATGCAAAAATGAAAACCAGTGTTAACCCTGCCCAGTTTCTCACATTTTAATCCTACCTCTTTTCCACTCTTCCAAAATGGCAGAAGCCTTCGCAAACGGCGCAAGGCATCTTCAAACGTCGTTTGCCATCGGATGCAGCGCTTTCGGAAGGATTTACTTTCGTGACCGTTTTCGTTTTTTTGGATCCGCAGTTAGAGAGAAGCCATCTTTCAAGCCGCGTACAGTCAAACTCCAGTCCGGTGCAACTTTCACGAAGCGCGGCGATCACATTTCTCACCAAAATTCATCATTCTTTCCCCCCGCGTCGTTCACCAAGCACCTCAGAAGCCTCCGAAAAAAGATGGCTGCTCGAACGGACACTGGATTTAATGAAACGCAGCTCGGAAATGTGAAAATGCGACGCTGACGGATCGCGCACCGTTTTCTGAAATCTCCCAATGCCATTAAAAATTGTGATCAACGCAAGTGCCTTACTTGGGGTTTCAGGAAAAAACGTGCAGCGCCAAAGATGCGGCGGGAATAAATTCCGTTAGAACGGCGTCCGAAGTTCGCCATATTCGCGCCGCTATTGCAACAATTGAGGGATGTATATTTTTATTGCTATTATTATTATTCCTTCGTTAGCTTTCTTTTTCCATAAGTGTACTTGGCGGTCATTTTCGTGCGGCGGCAAAACGACACCTTTCCAGACGCCGCAAGATGGCGGACGGACGTATAAAAAGCCTCCGAGGACCAAAACCGTGGATGTGTTTCGCTGCCAAAAACATAACGAACCGCAGAGAATGTATATGCGGACTTCATATTTTTCCACGCCTCTGGGAACCCTATTTAGCGCGACTGCCATATTTTTCACCTCCGCAGTGCGACTTTTCCGGATACGTATAATGCGTTTTTTGTTTTTTCCGTAACAAGAGCAAATGATCTTTCCTTCCTGGATACAAACGGGATCAATACATTTGAATTGACAATGTATCGGCGATTGGATTTCTTGGATCGATCTGTCTGCGAATCCGTCGATAATGGATAAATCCGCATCTCCCTTTTTTGGCGTGGAAAACCGGCATTTCTTGCGTCGCATCGATTATTAACTCGCAACTTTTAATTTTAATAGCTTCTAATTATTGATTTTGCCTTTAATTGATTATCCATAACATTGAAAACAGATCAATCTGATTGATTCATCCTCTTAAAATTGATTAAATTGAATGGATTCCGTTTTTTTAAAAGCGCAGAAAAGGATTGTAGGATATATATATATATATATATACACACACACACACACACACACACACACACACACACAAAAGGAAGGGTTTTGCTCTTGTTAAGGGAACCGGCTAATTAATTAATTAAGCCTCTCGTTACAAGGATTCTCTATTAATTCCTAATTAATTGTCTGATTAAAAATACATTAATTGCTGAGTTTATTAGTATTTTTTTGCTGGATCTTTAAATGGTAGGTAGGTAGACAGACAGACAGACAGACATAGCTAGATGTTAGATAGGTAGACAGATAGATGAGAGATAAATAGACAGATAGATATAAAGAGATAGATAGATCATAGAGATAGATAGTGATATAGATAGACCATAGATAGATAGATAGATAGATAGGCATGAGATAGATGATAGAGATATAGATAGGTGATAGAGATATAGATAGATGATAGATAGATAGAGATATAAATAGATAGAGCATAGACAGATGGATGGATAGAGAGCTAGATATCTAGAGATATAGATAGATGATAGAGATATAGGTAGATCATAGAGATATACATAGAGATAGATGATAGACAGAGATATAGAGAGATAGCGAGACAGATCATATACATGGATGGATGGATAGAGATATAGATAGATCATAGATATATATATATATAGAGAGAGAGAGATGATAGCGAGCTAGATAGATGATAGAGATATAGATATATAGATCATAGATAGAGATATACATGGATGGATGGATAGATATATAGAGATATAGATGATAGAGATTTAGATAGATCAGAGAGAGAGAGATGGAGTCTGGCCTTGGCCTCTCGTTGTCCGCCAGGGGGCGCCTCTGTATCGCCTCTGAAGAAGAACGAAATAAAGAATGAAGAGGAGGAAGAAGAAGAAGAAGAAGGGAATGAAGGAGGGAGGAGAGAAGGAGGGAGGGAGGGGGGAGGAGGAACAGCCGCAGCGGCCGCCTGAAGTTCCTGCAGAGGAGCCCCGAAAGGACAGGTGAGTCCCCCACAGAGAGGGTGGGACACATGTCTCACAGGGACGTCGGGATCCGGTAGACACGTGTCTTCCAAGGGAGAAGGAAGGGACTCTTGGACCCTTCAGGCGTTGACACGGGTCTTCGTCCCATTCCCTCTCAACTTTCCCTTCACTCTTGCTTTCTCCCCTTCCTTCCTTCTTCCCTTCCTCTTCCTTTCCTTCCAGCCTCCCTTTCCTCCCTTCCCTTCCTTTCACTCCTATCTTCCCTTACATTCTTTCCTTCCCTTCTTCTTTCCCTTTCCCTCCCTTCCCTCTTTCTTTTCTTCCTCCCTTTTTTCCTTCCTTCCCTTCACTTTTTCTTTCCTTCCTTCCTTCCTCTTTCAAGTTCCTTCCTACTTCCCTTCCTTCCTTTCCCCCTCTTTCCTCTTTTTCCTTCCTTCCTCTTCCTTTTCCCTTCACTTTTTTCTTTCTTATCCTTCCTTCTTCCCCTCTTCTTCCATTCCCTCTTCCTTCCTCCTTCCTTCCTTCCTTCCCCTCCTTTTCTCCAAAAAGGAAAAATAGAAAGACAAAAAGGGAGGGAGGGAAAAAAGGAAGGAAAGAAAGAAAAAGAGGGATGGAAGGAGGGGGAAGAAAGAAAAGGAGGGATAGGAAGGAGGAGGGATAAAGGGAAGAAAGACAAAAAGGAGAGAAGGAAGAGAAAAGAAAGGGAAGGGACAAAAGAAGGGAGGAGACAGAAGGAAGGAGGAGGGAGGGAAGGTGAAAGAATAAAAGGAGGAAGGAGGCAGGAGGGTGAAAGAAAAAGAAAGGAGGAAGGAGAAAAGGATTGGAGGGAGTAGTAATTATTGCCGATGTGTCCAGCCAGAAAATGTAAGGTACGTCACAGCCGTAAAACAGGTCGGAATGCACGGAACAATGCCGCCATGGCGTTCTTCGTCCAGGGCTTATCCTGTTGAAAGCAGTCCAGCCCCCGCCCTCTTCATGTCGTCCCTCCTGCCGCCCCTGCCCGTGCTAGCCGTCCATCCAGTCCCCCTCCATCCCCCTTTTCATTACGCCCACCCTTGCCTTCCGGTTTTCCCTTCGTCCCCCCTGATGCGTTGCCGTCCCTCCGGCTCCCTTTCGTCCGTTTTTCTTTCCCTCCATCCGGCTTCTGTCCTGGCCCGGACTTCTTTCCCTCCCGACGTCTGCTTTTCTTTCGGCGTTCTTGCTGTCCCTTTTACCGCCTTTCGGCCGGTGGACAGGCTGGCCTAGCCTGATTGCGTTCATTGGCTTCCGTGCTTCCGTTCTGTCCGTTTTCCCGCCCCCGTCCTTCCTTCCCTGCGTTCTTGTTCCTGCCCGTTCTGTCTTTCCTGCATTCCCCTCCAGCCTTCCCTCCCTCCCCTCCTCCTAGCCCTCCACTCTTGTCCTCCCTGCGTCTTGTTCGACATCCGCTTTCTTTCTTCCGCCTCCCTTCCCCGTTTCCACGCCTTTTTTCGTTGACTTCCTTCTCTCCCCCCTTCTCGCCTCCACTCTTACCTCTTTCCTCTCTTACCTTACCCACCTTCCGTCTTTCCCAACGCTTCTCTCTCCTCTTTCCTTTTTTTTTCCAATACCCCTGAAGCGTTTTATTAAGGAATACATATCCTAACTTCATCCCGTTATTTCATATCAATTCCTGCTGACGCTTCTTTATGAGTTCTTCATCACGACGTTAAATAATTAATCTCGGTCCTCCTTTTTTTCCGACCGGAAAGTCGTTTAGGTAGAAGAGAGATAGGGAGAGCGGCTCATACCCTATATATGGTCACTGTATTCTCGTATTGCTGATTATTAACATATTGTTGTTGTTGTTATCAATACCCTCCTACAAATAAAACCCTCTGCCTCTATTCCGTTCTAAGTCGTTAAATCGATTGGAAATGATCAATCTTATGATTGAACTCTGATCCCATTATTGATTGGAAACTTGATCCTCGTAATGATTCTCCTCTGTCATTAATTGACACAACCTCCTTGTAATCGGCGCCGATGTCCCTCCGGGCGCCGATTCCACCCATTTTGCACAGAATTCGACCCAGGTCCGCCGGCCATCGGAGGAGGAAAGAACTAGACACCATTTTTTAGCCCGCAACACGCTAGGGACTCGGTCCCCCACACCACGCGTGTCCGCTCACCACCATGTTGATCCGCGGCCACCCAGACTTGCGGCAGACGCGGTCGACATTGCGCTGGAGTTTGGTCAGCGCGGCTTTGGCTGTAGCGGGGAACGGCTGGTTCATGTGGGCAGTCATCCTGAACAGCAACCTGCAGAACGTGACCAACTACTTTGTGCGTCGCGGGCGGCGGCCGACTGGCGGTAGGCGTCCTGGCGGTCCCTTTCGCCGTGACGGTCAGCACCGGGTTCCTGCGCCTTCGTCTCTACGGATGCCTCTTCATCGCACTGCTTTGTCCTGGTCTTGACCCAGAGCTCCATCTTCTCCCTCCTGGCCATCGCCATTGACGCGCTTCAATAGCCATCCCGGATGCCCCTCAGGTGAGTGACCATAGGTGACCACTGGGCAGTAGCATGGCCACTGGTGAGCTAGAATGACCACTAGCAGGACTAGATGGACTAGATACCAATAGCAGGACCACTAGACTGAACTAATGGAAACCACTGGGTAGACATTTGCATGACTGCAAGGTGACTAGATGACCACCGGGAACCACTTGCCTGACCAGTAGATGACCACTAGATGGACTACATACCAATAGCATGACCACAGATGGACTAGATGACCACTAGGTGTAATGGAGTCCACGGGGGGAACTCATTGCATGACCACTAGATGGACTAGAAGACCATAGACAGAATAGATGACCACTAGGGATCCCTTGCTGACCATAGATGAACTAGATGACCCACTAGCAGGACAACTAGATGGATCAGATGACCACTAGCATGACCACTAGATGGACTAGATGACCATGGGGGAACCCCTTCCCTGGCCACTAATGAACTAAATGACCACTAGCAGGGCCACTAGATGAGCTAGATGACACTAGATGTCTAGATGACCCTAGCATGACCACTAGATGTACTAGATGACCACTAGCATGACACTAGTGTACTAGAATGACCACTAGCATGACCACAGATAACTAGATGACCACTAGCATGACACTAGAGTGTACAGATGACCACGTAGAAGGACTAGATGACCATGGGAGAGCCCTTGCATGAACACAGAAGGACTAGATGAACACTGGAAAAAACCCTTGCATGACCACTAGAAGGACTAGATGACCACTGGGAGAGCCCGTGCATGACCAACTAGATGGACTAGATGACCGACAGAAGGACTAGATGACCACTGGGAGAGCCCTTGCTTGACCACTAGAATGAACTAATGACCACTGGGAGAGATGCGCATGCATGCCACTAGATGAACTAGATGACCACTGGGAGAACTTGCATGACCACTAGAAGGACTAGATGACCACTGGGAGAGCCTTGCCATGACCACATAGATGGACGAATGACGCACTAGGACTAGATGACCACTGGGAGAACACTTGCATGATCACTAAGGACTAGATGACCACTAGAAGGACTAGATGACCACTGGGAGAGTCCCTGGCATGACCACAGAAGGTCTAGACTACCACTGAGAGAACCCTTGCTGAACCACTAAATGGACTAGATGACCACTAGAAGGACTAATGACCACTGGGAGTGCCTTGCATGACCAAGAGATGGACTAGATGACCATTAGAAGGACTAGATCACCACTGGGAGAGCCCTTGCATGACCACCTAGATGGACAGATACCACTGAGAGACCTAATTAAAATTACGTATTTGCGCCACAGGTACAACGCGCTGGTGACCGCGGTCGCGCGCCAAAGGCAATCATCGCCACTGCTGGTCCTCTCCTTCGTTATTTGCTTGACCCCCATGTTGGGGTGGAACAGGCGCCCCGCAGTGGGGAATGCGGGAATCTGCGCCCGACGTTAACGTATCCTCCGCTCCAACGCTGCCGGCACCAACAACTGCAGCGCCAACAGGGTGCCCTGCCTCTTCGAAGGCGTAGTAACCATGGAGTACATGGCTACTACAACTCTTCGCTTGCCGTCCTCCTCCAACTGCTCATGATGTTCGCCATTTACTTGAAGATTTTCATGGCAGCGCGGCGACAGTTGAAGCAGATTGGGAACAAATGGCGGCCGCGCGTCGGCGCATGGTGAGCGCTCCTCCTCGTCCTCCATTTTGCAAAAGGAAATCCAGCTGCAAAGGTCGCTCCGCCATCAATCTCGGGCTCTTCGCCGTCTTTTGCTGCCGCTCCACGTCGTCAACTGCTATATACGTTATTTTGGCCGTGGTTGCGAGCGCCGCCTCTGTGGCTGATGTACGACGTCGCCATCGCTTTGCTCTCGCACAGCCAACTCCGTCGTCAACACCGCTCATCTACGCCTACCGCATCCGCGAGTTTCGCCAAAACTTTCCGCAAGATCCTCAGAGGACACTGTTGTGCGCGAAACGGCGCCGCGCGAGTGCCAGACAAATCAGCCACATGGCAGGGAAAACGGGGAGCGGGGCGCCATTGTCGTAGATCCTATGACGGCGTCCCGAGTAAAAACAGGCGCAGAACGGAACGGGTTTCACGGAGGTGCCAACGGGTGCCATTTTAATCGAAACGGCGCAGTGTTCGGCGAGGAAGGAGGAACGGTTTGACGAAGGTCCCTCGCGTGCCATGAGTCGTTGTGTCATGAGTCGGAGACATCGGCGTTTGACCTCTCTAGCGTGTCTTGAGGCACTATCCTCCTCACAGTGGTCAAATATTTTGCCATTTCGAGAGCAGCGTGATGGCGGTGATGGTGAGCATGGAAGAAAACGAGCGATGTAAGTTAAAACGAAGTCTGGAAAAAGGAACAAATACGGAGGGATAAAATGGGTGCGAATTGTAATATGCCACCCAAAAACGTATTCGCCGTTCCAGGCGTCCGCCATTTTGGTGCAGTTTTTGGAATTTGGGCGACTCTGGGACTTTATAAAAGACATGTTTGTTGCTGTTTATCTGTGTGTTTGTTTTGTAAACAATACATTTAAGTATATATATGTGAGTGTGTGTGTGTGTGGTGTGGTGGTGTGTGTATGTAAAGCCGTAAACGCCTTAATTCCAGGTGCGGTTTCCGCGGCAACGTTTCGTTCCGTAAGTAGGAAATAATTGCATATTTAATATAATAATAAAGAATAAAATAGTTTCCCAAGGTTTAACAGTTCCGTTTCCGGGTTTCGAACTCGGTGCGCTCGGCCGCCATCTTGTCGCGCGTCTCGCATTTAGCGTGCCGGTATTTAATTTCACAATAGTTTTTTACAAAGCGGCGTTGGGGTCTTTTTTTAATGCAATTAATTGGGATAATTAAAGGGTTCGAAATGTAAGGGAGCAAAGATGGCTGCCGATTTATCCGACAGCGCAGCGGCAAACCCGCTGCCGACGTGAATGGCGGCGGTGGCCACAAACCCTTCAGGAATAAACGAAGGAGAAAAGAGGTAAAGAAGGAAACAATGGTTGGCGAAGGCGGTTGCGTCGGAGCGGTTCCTCCTGGCGCGGCGCCATTTGGCGTCGAACAATGGAGGGATTATCTCCGTACGCAAACGCGCACAAAAGACACACGGACTTGCAGCGACGATCCGTTCCTGGTTCCTTCGAGCGTCGGCCATTTTGGTTTTTGGAGGCAAAAAAATCCCAATTTTAAAATTTGGGCACTTTTCTTCACCGTCGTTTCTCACGTCTTACATTTAGTGTGACGCCATTTTTAATTTCGTGGTTTATCGCAAAAGGTTGAGGTTGTGATTTCAGGCTTTTGGGGGGAAGAGGAAGTGCCTTTCCATCGATATCTATATATGGTCATTCATATATATATATATATATATATAATGATGTTTCCCAGGCCCGAGGCGTCCAAACGTCTCATCTCGGACGCAATTAAACGTTTCGCCAGTAACCTGGCAAACGAGAACTAATTGGCCCCTGGGTCTTCACGAGGGAAGCGCCTAGTTTCGGAGACACGCCAATATAAGTAATTACCGTCAGGGTTAAACGGATTATACGCTCCCAGCGTGAAAGAGGTACTCCAAGATTATATATATATATATATAAAAATATATAGATATATATATATATAATCGCGCCGTGCACTTAGTCTTGCAAATATTGTGTGTATATAAAAGAATGGCATATAGAAATATAAGGCATTTGGTGTTGCATAATATATATAATAATATATATGAGACTAGAAATTAAAGAAACTTTCTTGCATATATATATAATATATATATATACACACACACACACACACACTACATATATTAATGAATGGAATAAATATATGAATATAAAGGTATTAAGTCTTGCGCATAATATATATAGATATATAGGAATAACATAACAATAATTATAAAGGCATTTTTCTCTTGCAACATATATAGATATAATGGATGAATGACATAAATATAGAAATATAAGGCATTTGGTCTTGCATAGATATATATATATATATATATATGAAGGATATGAATATATAATATGAGGGCATTTCCTCTTGCAAACGTGTGTAATGTGTGTGTTTGTAATAATATATATAGATAAGAACAATAATAAATATGAGGCATTTTCGTTCTTGATATTTAGGGTGTGGTGTAGTTGTGTAGTATAGAAAACAGGAAATCTTGTATGAATGACATACAAGGCATTTGCTGTGTTATATACATACATATATATACACACACACAAATGCTATGGATGGATGGATAGAAGATATGCTAAGTTAAATGCCCTTGTATGTCATTCTATTTATTTTTATATATAGATATATATATATATAGATATATATATATATAGATATATACACATAATCACACACATATATATATATATAATATCAAGTAATTTAGATTTGATATCTGTAAGCATCACACACACACAACACACACACCAACAACATATGAGAGACATAATACACGGCATTATTTCCTTCTAGGCTGGCACTAATGCATTAAAACCCTGGAAGGCAGTTATGTTTCTGGCCTTTCCTTGGATGTAATTTTTGTTTTGCGGTCGGCACTGCCGCCGCCGCATTGTCTCCGCTTCTTTTGTTTTTGGCGCTTTGGAACAAAACGTACCTTCGCTCTCAGTTTCGTTCCCGCCGGACGGTGATTAATGACTAATGACTCGGCCACCGGCCTCCGAGGTCATGGAACACAGAAGAACGAGAGCCTGGAGGTCGGAAGGGTTGCCATGCAGGAACTACTAGGAACTACGCTCCATTCAAACCATG
>NC_056528.1:29851138-29853029 GCF_019175285.1 Sceloporus undulatus
GGATATTTTATATATATCTTGGATATATACATGTATGTGTTAAAGAAAATTAATATCAATATATATAATAAATAATAACAATATATATATATATATCATATCTTGAAGGTTATAAATATATATAATATGTTAAAAGGATTTTTTATTTATATATATATATATATATATATATCTTCATGGAGATATTTTATTATATATATATATATATATATATTTTTAGAAAATTTTATATAAATATAACCATATATTTATATATATATATATATATATAAAATCTTCAATATAATATGTCTAAAATATTGGATGAGGTGCAAATGGCCGACATTTTGTTTCGCCGTCTCTTCCGCAGCCGTCCCAGGGACCCCTCAATACGTTGACGAACAGTTCCTGTCCCGCCTCTTCCTCTTCGTTGCACTGGTCATCATGTTCTGGCTATTGATCGCTTGACTTTCTGTTCCTCCGCTTCCAATTTCGCGCTGCGTTGCGGTTTTGCGCCTTCTCTCGAACTCGGTGCGGACCTCTCCGTCTTCTTCCCATTGTAAGAGGTTTTGTTACTGATGCCCAAAATGGTGGAAATTAAAGACTTCTTTAACGAAAAAGAAGCGTCCCGCCGTGTTTCGAGTTTCACGTTGCGTCCGCTGCATACGGAATTCGGACACATGGCGAGGAAACATTGTTCCAAAATGGCATCCTTCGCCACTATAAACATGGATGGGAGCGGCGTATGGCTGTTTTTGGGAACGGACGTCATTATCCTTGCCGCCCAAAATCCATAAACAAAATGGCGGTTCGTTTATGAAACCGCGTCGTTAAACCACACTGACGGTCGCAGAAGAAGAAGGTTGATTTGACGAAAGATTTTATATCGGAGGCTGATCATTCAAACTTATTTGCTTTATCTATTTGATTAATCTGTGTTCAAAATGACCACCGGAAATGTCGTGTCATTTTCGCAGCGTGTACGGTGGTCAATTTTGACACGGAATTTTGATTTCTCCATCTCAAATTTTTGCGTTTCCTTCATATCCTATCGTATTTTTCCCCTCTTCACTCTGAAATCACGTATCGCGGTGGACGGAACCGCGCCGGACAAAACTGCGCCACCGCCATTTGATTCGCTAATGGCTTTATTTCACCGTTTGTGGAAATGTAATTTAGAATAAATGACTTTTTTATCGTTATCTGCAATGTTTGTTAATATTAGTTAGTGTTAATAAGGCTAATTAATAAGACTATTCAGTTTGTAGTAACAATACTTCAGTCAGGAGTATTATTACTCAGGTAATAAACAAGGAGTGATTTCATGGCAGAGGGGGCGTGGTTAGAGAGCGCTCTTCCCTTTGGGAGCCGAGGGCGGGGCATAGAACGCTCGGGAAAGGGAGAGGAGGGCGTGCTCTCAGTGCTGGCTCCGCCCCTGCGCTCCTCATTGGTCAGAAAGACGGGCGAGGCAGAGAGAGCGGCCTCTCAGGTAAGAGGCGCGCATGAGCAACAGAGTATCAAGGTCCTTTTTCGCCAGCGGTAAAGCCCGATGACGTCACTGCAGGGCGGCAATAGAGGGAGGAAAGGGGGCTTGGCTTGGTTGGTGACCGGAAACAATTGGTCGGAATGGACGGGGCGTGGCAATGACAGCTGCCTCAGGTGAGGCAGAGGAGGAAACGTGTCCCTCTCCGCTCTCCGTAGCGTCCTGGTGACGTCACTCCGGGGCCTAGTCGACATGGTGGACCGCGGGGGAGTAGCGGCAACCGCCGCCGTTTCATTCACTCCTTCAGGTAAAGAAGGGCTGGAGCGGAAGGATTGGAACGAGGTTCCAATGAGAAGAGAAGGGGCGGAGCGGGGAGTAGGGAAGGGGCATGGCCTGTGGTTGCCAGGCAACGGAGCGGGCTCCGGGGGG
>NC_056528.1:29853129-29862632 GCF_019175285.1 Sceloporus undulatus
AGGGGCATGGCCTGTGGTTGCCAGGCAACGGAGCGGGCTCCGGGGGGCGTGGCTGAGTGCGGCTGGGACAAGCCTCAACTCTGGCGACCATTTTTTTTTTGTTGGACTACATCTCCCAGAAGGTTCTGCCCTCTCTGCCAATGGAGGTGCATTCTGGGAAATGAAGTCCAAAAGTATATTATTGTTATTTAGCTTTATTATCCAAAATAGTGTCATAATGTGGTTATTCTAGCACAACTCTATGGTCAACTAAGTGGCTGGAGGAGCCGCAAATGCCTAGAAGAGTCCACTCTAGGAATCTGTAGGTCCTCCAGTGCAGCTCTATGGTCAATACGTGCCAGACACTGACCATAGAGTTGCGCTGGAGGAGCTACAAATGCCTAGTGGAGTGTCCTCTCTAGGAATCCCTGGGTCCTCCATTGCAATTTGAAGTGACCCCTCTCTTTCTGGCTTCCTTTCTCGCTTCTAGCGATGGAGGAATGGTGCTGTTTGGGGTGTGGCGAGAACGTGGCACCCGGACAGCGGCTCTATCGGACCGTGAACGAAGCTTGGCACGCCTCTTGCTTCCGGTAGGTGACACTCCCATCGTCCTCCCTTGCCTCCCTCTCTATGGTTCATGCAAGTTCGGATCACGCCCAGCGCAAACTGCAATCTTATTTCTCCCCCATGGACACTTCTCTTTTGGCGTGCGAGAGGCGTTCCTCGTTATTTTTCCTCCTCCCTCTGAGAAGAAGGACCGTTTTTTTTTCTCACAGAACTGGTTTGACTGGTCTTGGCCTCCCAAAATGGGAGGCTATTTGTCTGCTCCGCCACCGCTGCCACTGCTCAACCTGCTTCCTAAAGAGCCCTTTCGGTATGTCTCTTTTGTCTGCGCAGTCCCTCCGCATTTGCCACGAATGTGGAAAAAGCGCGAATAGCTGAAGTGTCCTCTCTAGGAATCTCTAGGTCCTCCAGAGCAACTCTATGGTCATATCTTCCCATAGAATAACATTGAAGGACCTACAAATGCCTAGGGAAGTGTCCTCTCTAGGAATCTCCAGGTCCTCCAGCGCAACACTATGGCCATATCTTCCCATAGAATAACATTGAAGGACCTATAGATGCCTTGAGAAGTGTCCTCTCTAGTAATTTCTAGGTCCTCCAGTGCAACTCTATGGTCTAGCTATTCAAAGATGGCCGTCGCGTAACCTCTCAGTCTCCTTCGGTCTCAGTGTACCTGTATTGGGTATATTATTGGTTCACCCCCATTATCGATTGATCAGTTAGTGATCATCGATCTCTTTCCCTTCCAGCTGCTCCGAATGCCAGGACCTCCTCACCAACTGGTATTACGAAAAGGACAGCACGCTCTACTGCCGCAAGGACTACTGGCGCAAGTTCGGCGAGTCTTGCCACGGATGTTCGCTCCTGATGACCGGACCTGTCATGGTGAGTAAAGCGCACCAGGTTTTCGGAAAACTGCGCCGCCCTCCGTCGCGAATCCGTAAAACTTCCGCGTCTCCTCAGGTGGCCGGCGAATACAAGTACCACCCGGAATGCTTCACCTGCATGAGCTGCAAGGCCATCATCGAAGATGGCGACACTTATGCCTTGGTGCAGCACGCTTTGCTCTACTGGTAAGATGGACGCTGCCGCCGGTCGCGCTTTCACCGTTGTGGGTATCGTATTGTCGCCACGCGCCGCAGCATCACCTCTGTTTCCTTCTCTTTTCCCACTGTTAGCGGGAAATGTCACCGCCAGATGGTCCTCACGCCGATGACTTACACCCTGACACAGGTCTCCATGGCCGCCGTGGCAGATGGCCGCCGCAGGGGCTTCACTGTTGCCGTGGAGAGTGGGCACTCCTCCTACGCCACCAGCGTCCAGGTCAAGGAGTGAGTAACGGCGGTGGACGCGTCCGTCAAAATACATGTTATGTATTGGGAGTTACTGCATGGCAAAATGGACACCGAAACTCTACGTTTTTTCACAGCGTCATCCGGGCGGACATCGGCGCCGACATTCAGAATGCCATCCACCCGGGAGACCGCATCCTGGAGATCAACGGGAACCCTGTCCGGACGCTGCGGGTGGGAGAGGTACGCGGTTTCTCTGGTCCGCGTCGCAAAATGGCGTTCAGTCGCAAAATGACGCTCCCTTTTCCTGCTTGCGCAGGTGGAGGGCCTGATCCACGAGGCGACCCAGACTCTGCAGCTCCTCATTGAACATGACCCCGTCTCCCAGCGCCTTGACCGCCTCCAGCTGGATGCCCAGAGGATGACCGGCCGCGCAGAGACCGCCGCTGCCGCCGCTGAGACCACCCTGGACCTGAAGGAGGACTTGGAAGGGACGCTGAGGCGGCGCTCTCTCAGGTAAGACCTCAAAATGGCCTCTCTAGGAACACTTCCCTAGGAATCTCTGGGTCCTCTATGGTCGGCGTTCGTTCCTCTGCCGCCATCTTTTTTGCACCAGGAGGAGCAACAGCATTTCAAAGTCACCGGGGCCCAGTTCGCCAAAGGAGCCGCTCCTCTTGAGCCGCGACATCAGCCGTTCCGAATCCCTGCGCTCCTCGACCAGCGGATCCCAACAGATCTTCCGGCCGTGCGACTTGATCCACGGGGAAGTGCTGGGGAAAGGGTTCTTCGGACAAGCCATCAAGGTAAAGGCACTCAATGGTTATCTGTGTGTTCTATGTATTCCTGCATGGCAGAAGGAGCCATGCAGGAATACAGTCAGCCCTTCTTATACACGGATTTTTTATACACGGATTTAAGCATAGACGGTTTGAAAATGTTCAAAAGAAGGATAAATTTACCTTGATGTTCCATTTTTTATTAGGGACACCATTTTGCTATGTCATTATACTTAATGAGACTTGAGCCTACACGGATTTTGTTATACATGGGGGATCTTGGAACCAAACCCCAGCGTATAACAAGGGTCCACTGTACATAGAATCCCCACTATTAATATTGTTCTTTGATGTGTGGCATTTTGTCGTCATCGTCGTTAAATACACAGGTAATCAGTGCAATTAGTGTTTTTTACCTTTGTATGCTTTTAATTGCAGTTTTTTTTATTTTGTCAGCTAATTTTTGTGTTGATTTTGTTGTGATAAATATTATTATTATTATTATTTTATGTATAAAACGCTGTAAATTTGCAGAGCGCTGTATATACTGAATATACAAAACATTGATTAATATTGATCGTTTGGAAAGGGGGTATGTAAATAATAATAATAATAATAACCCCCCCCCGGGCCGTTTTTTACTGTCTGTCCGTGCTGAAGTCGGCGCTGGCTGGTGGTCCACGGCGTGGACAGGGACCAAGCGTTCCGGTCTTGTGTCACGGTTCAGATGTAATGGGACCCGGACGCCGCAGAATTGTGGTCACCTGGCCAAACTGCTCCGTTTGGACCCTGATACTGAACGGACCATAAGAAGGTGGGTGGGCAGTGGCGGCGGCGATTGTGCGGAGGTTGTGGGTATTTTTTGACGTAATTTTATCAGAGAGATGCATCCCTTGTGCGAACTGAATTAGTTTATAGTATTAGATTATATTTATAATGTTTGAGTGTTGTTATGGTTGTAATTTATGTATGTAATATTGTAAAACTGAATTTTAATATTTTATAATTATATGTTTATATTAATGGTTATATTTCATATTGAACGTTAAGTTTATATTTTATATTAATGGTTATATTTTATATATAATGTTTAATATTTCATATTTTAAATTAATTTAATTATAGATTTTTAATATCAATTTTATATTTACCTGTATATAAATTTTTCAGTAATTTAAATTTAGAATGATATGGTAATATTTTAATAAAAATTGAAATAAATAAATTTTATATTTTAAATCATCTCATTATACTATATATGGTATTTTAAAATTAAGTTTATATCTTAACTATGATATTTAATGTTATATTTCTAGTAGTAATGTTACATTTTTATGTAAATTAAATTTTATATTGGTTAAATGAATCCGTTAAATGTTTATATATTACATTTTATAATTGTTTATATTTGGGATATATAGGTTAATTTTAATCTATATTTATATTTACAGTAATTTTATATATTATAATTTTCTTGTTAATTTGGGTAGTATTTTGTTCTATCACGAAAATTAAGAGTTTATATTATAATATTTTATATTAAGTTTTATATCTTATATTGGTTAATATCATTTTATGATTATAGTTTATCAGTATATATATTTATATTAATGTTATATTTTTGTATATAAATTCATTTTATACTTTAAATGAGTTTAAATCTAGTTTTAAATTATAATTTTATATTAAATTGTTATAATTCTGTATTTTATATTTGTATCTATATTGTATTGTGGATTAATGTTATTATTTTGTGGATAATACTTAATTTTGATACTTTAACATTGCAGTTTAAAATAGTTATATGTTGAGATATATGTTCGTATATTAATTTTTAAAGTCATTTGTGTATCTTATGTTTGTATCTCAATTTGTATTCTTTATAGTGTTCAATTAATTTTATATTGATCTAGTATCGGTTAATTTTATTTAGTGTATTGTTTTTTAGAGTAGGTATCATTTGATTTAGCTTGTATTATGTAATTTTATATTTTTGTATGAATACTTTTACTTTTATTATCATTAATTCAATAATTGTTAATAGTTTTATAGATTATATATTTATATAATTTATAATACTAAATAAAACTAACTGCATTTTTTATTTCATCCCGCTTTTGCCAGGCAATCCACCGCGGCGTACACACAGTTACCAATACATCCATCTATACATAATGGCCCCCCTTAAAACGCGATAACATATGTAAGATTAAAAAACTACATATTAAAACCAATAAGCTACATAAAAACCATCATGGGCAGGTTCACTGGATGGGAAATCTTATTTGTGGGCGATCCTTTTATTCCGGGAAGGCTTTGCTGGAAGAGATCCGTCTTAATGGCCTTTTAAAAGCTCTCTCGATGGTATTTGATGGATCTTGTCCGGCCGGCCATCCATAAATGGGAGCCGCTGCAGAGAATGTCCTCTGGAGGTCGCGTCAACCTGGTCTTTAAGGGCTTTAATAACTTCCTCCTAGACAACCTGAGGTACGGGGGCGATTTATGGAAGCAGGCGATCCCTTAGATGGTTGGGCCACGCCTGTAGGGTTTTACCCACGCCTTGTACTGTGCCGGAAACTGATAGGAGCCAGTGGAGTGACTTCAGTATGAATGTTATATGGTCACTCATGGTTCCTGTGACCAACCTGGCTGCCATATTCTGTACCAACTGGAGTTTCCGATAGGCAAAGGGTAGCCCCTGTAGAGCACATTGCAAAATCAGTCTTGAGGTGACCAGTGCATGTACTACATTTTCGAGGTCACCCTGTTCCAGGAAAAGGCGCAGTGGCGTATCAGACGAAGTGATGCAGGCGCTTGTTGACCGGCGTTCACCTGATTCCTCATCTGAAGCGACTCAAGAAGCACCCCGACTGCGAACACAGTCCTTTGAGGGGAGCATGAGCCCATATCCCTGGTTTGGGGGTCCCTATCATGAGTACAGTCCTGTATCAAATGCCGCTGAGAGGTCCAGCACACCAACAGGGTCACTCTCTCTCTGTCGATGGCTGACGAAGGTCATCAGTTAAAGCTACCCATGGCCGTCTCCCCCATCCCCAGACCTGTGATGATGATGATGATGATGATGAGTGATGATGATGATGATGATCTATTTTATATATTTCTTAAAATAATTAAATTAACTTTATGTATTTTTATATTATTTATATTAAATTTAAATAATTTATATATCATTTTATATATAATTTTATATATTTTATATAAATTAATTAATTAATTTTATAATTATATTATATTTTATATTTTGATTAATTTTACATCTCGCGAAAACAACGCTAAGGCAGCCTTTCTGCGCGCTTTCTCCCTCCATTTTCCCGCAGGCTTCCAGGTGGTGTGGAGATGGTGGCTGGACTCGGACACAAGTTCGCCCGACCGCTGCGGCCACGGCGAGAACGCGGACGACCCGGAAGAGCGCTGCCCGGTCTTCCTCCAGTGGCTTGACTGGTACACCAGTCCAGCGCCAGTTCCCTGTGCCTCTTCGAGTTCACATGAAGCTTCCTCGTAAGCCCTCTGCCATTTTGGAACCATAGAGCTGAAGAATGCGCAAGTGGCATAGAGATTGAACCTGCTTTGTCTCTTTTCCTGCGCAGGTCAAGCTGTACAACACACTTACTCCTGCCTCTTCGGTACATTCCTCTGCAACACCGCGAAGGAGGGGGCGAGAAACACACGCAGGAGAGGACCTGCTCCGTCTGGTCACTGCTCCGTGCCGGGAACAAAGCCTTCAAGAACCTCCTCTACTCTGCGCATCCGAATCTGTACGTATTTTACTCGTTGCGTCCTCCGGGCAACTCTGCGGTCAGCGTCGACGGATGCCGCATAGAGTTGCACTTGAGGAGCTACAAAGGCCTAGTAAAGGGTTTTTTACGTTTTGGCGTAAAAACATGTTGTCTCCGCGTCTCTCTCACAGGTGCTGTTTCCGGTGTGCCACGTGCGAAACCTCATGCTCTGGAGCGCCGTTACCTTCCATGTTCGTCTCCATCAACGCCGACGGAGGACCCCTGTGCTCCTTATCCGCTTCCTGGTTCCAGCCCCGAAGACCCGCCTCTGGGGAGGTACATTTTGGCACGGGGACAAGGGTTCGTGTGGACACGGGAGAGAAACTTTCAATTTCGTATCCCTTTCCACTCTGGCTTCCGAAGCCGCGCTCCTTCGACAATCTGACCACAGCGTGTGATGGCGGCATCGCCAGCAGTGACCGCCAACCGGCGAGCAGTGACCCAGCCTCAACGAGAAATGCAGGAGCACCGCCGCTCCCTCGAACTCTGTGTCCTTGGGTGCGACAACCCCTTTGATGGGGAAGGACTGGTCAAGCCGGCCGCACGCCGGCGGAGTGGAGCTGTCGGTGGCGGTGTCCAGGGGCAGATGGAGAACATCTTGCAGGAGGCGAGCAAAGAAGATGGCGGTGCAGAGGACGGCGCCAAGGCTGTGCAGGAGCGGTGGATGGTGAAGAAGGGTTGCCGGGGGAAAGTCTGCCGAGGGGACGGTCAGCGAGAAGATGGAGATGGACGCGGACACCTTGTGGATAGTCTGGTCGCTGACAATACAAAGGAAAGGAGGACTTTGGGTCTCCTAACCAGACACCGCCACCTCCGGTGCAAGAACGGCAGCCGCCATTTTCGGAGGAAGGATGAGCACATTTTGCGCCGATGCTGGACTGCCGTTTCCCGTCTTGGCCCGATGCGGCCGCATCCAACGGAGAGCTCAACCGAAACCGTAACCGAAAACACCTCCTCTTGCCGTCTGTCCGCCTCGCACCCGACAACTGCGTGGCAGAGGGGCTCTTCACGCTGGACCGAGGGTGAGGACTCGCTAGATCTGCCACAAATGGCCGCCGCCCTAAACAGGACTTCGAAGGGGCGTGACCCGCCGTGCGCCTTGCCCTTGGCGGACTACAAAGAGGCCACGTGCGAAGGTGAGAACACAATGGCAGAAAACACCCGCCGGGTTCGCAGAGGCCCAAAACACCCGATGGCGAACGGTTGATGAAGCGCGGACAGAGAGGGTGGGAGGGCCAAGGCGTGCCGCTTGGCCGGCCAAAGGTGGACATGGCATCCCGGGACAGCAGCCAGCGTCTGGCGGTCAAGAGCCGCTGCCACCTGCGCGGAGCCACACTGGAGACGACGGGATGCCAGTGTACGCCGACGTCATCCAGAGCGGACTGCGCCAAATCGAGACGGTCACCAACGGAAGTGGAGACGCTGAAAGAAGCAGCTACAGGAGCTGAGGAGCCGCCCTGGAGAGCCAGTGCCTCAACAGCGCCATCCGCTGCAACGGCGATAGGGGATGAAGTGGTAAGCGACCACGGAGGACACGCACCGGAAAGGCCTAGAGATTCCTAGAGAGGACACTCCACTAGGCCCTTGAAGCTCCTCCAGTGCAACTCTGTGGTAGTGTCTGACTACAGAATTGACATGGTGACCTAGAGATTCCTAGAGAGACCTTTGTAGGCTTTGTAGCTCCTCTGTGCAACTCCTGGTCAGTTTCTGTTGGACATTGACCATAGAATTGTCCTGAGGACCTAGAGACCACCTTTCTAGGCCATTTGTAGCTCCTCCGGCGCAGTTCGTTCGGATGTTGACCATAGAGTTGCACTGGAGGACCTAGAGAGGACACTCCACTAGGCCTTTGTAGCTTCCTCGCACAACTCTATGATCACTGTCGCAGATTCCTAGAGAGGTTTCCTCTTGGGTAAAAAACATGGCATTTTTTTGGTATTTGCGCGTTTCTTCCGTATTCACGGGCGTCCCGCTCCCCCGACCTTTGGGGAACCTCGAACCTGGGCCCTCCGACCCAGAGGCCTTCTTGTTTGCAACAGAGTCAATCACGACTCGGAGAGCAGTCTGGAGCGCAACTGTTTTTCTCGCTGCGCGCAGAGGTTTTCTCTGAAGCCAGTTGGGGCAGGTGGATAATCAGGACACAGAGGTACCAGGCGCCATTTGCAACCCCTCTCTTTTAGCGCTACTAACGATGATGCAGGACCCTCCGCACAGCTTTTTACGCTCTTCAGTGCTAATACTGCTTTCGGGAAACCTCCTTTCCGCCATGTTGGATTTTTCTTAGCTCTTCCAGTGCAACTCTGTGGTAACTTTAAATAAAAGTTGGCACTGAAAAGGCCTAGAAATTCCTAGAGAGGACGCTCTGCTAGGCCTTTGTAGCTTCCTCAGTGCAACTCTGTGTTCGGGCCTTAACTAAAAGTGGCATGAAAGGCCAGAGATTCCTGAGAGGACACTCTGCTAGGCGTTTGTACGCTCTCCAGCGCAACTCTGTTGTCAGCCTTAACTAAAGATGGCACTGAAAGGCCTAGAGAGGACACTCTGCTAGGCATTTGTAGCTCCTCCAGCGCAAACTCTGGTCAAGCCTTAACTAAAATTGGCACTGAAAGGCCTAGAGATCCTCGCGAGAGCGACACTCTGCTAGGTGTTTGTAGCTCCTCCAGCGCAACTCTTGTGGTCAGCCTTAACTAAAAGTGACACTGAAAGGAATAGAGAGGCACTCTGCTAGGCGTTTGTAGCTCCTCCAGCGCAAAACTCTGGTCAGCCCTTAACTAAAAGTGGCATGAAAGGCCTAGAGGATCTGAGAGGACACTCTGCTAGGCGTTTGTAGACTCCTCCAGCGCACTCTGTGGTCAGCCTTAACTAAAGAAAGTGGCACTGAAAGGCCTAGAGGGACACTCTGCTAGCGTTTGTAGCTCCTCCAGCACAACTCTGGTCAGCCTTAAACTAAAAGTGGCACTGAAAGGCCTCGAGCAGGGGTAGGCACCCCTTTTGAGCCAGGGGCTGGGTTGCTGTCCCTCAGACAACTGGGGGCCGAAGCCAAAAAATAAATAATTAAATATTTTTTTAAACAAAAACAGAATTAACTAAAATAAATA